>NC_031969.2:2675406-2687906 GCF_001858045.2 Oreochromis niloticus
TCTGCAATGTGTGAATGTGTGAATTGTGTGAATGCCGTGAGGCATTCATAACTTTTATACTTTTATACTTTTTCAGATATTATTTTTCAGATATTAAGCTTTTTATGCAATTTTTTGGCCCATTTTGATGAATGGGACCACATTATCAGTGTGATCACCAGTTTAGCTTGCTGGGCTGAGCCATGTTTTAGCTCAGTGAGATGAGAAGCCATTCTCAGACCGGGAGGCCCAGGTTCAAATCCTGCTTATGGCATCATTTTTTTCAGTAAACACTTCAACTTTTTTCACTCTTTTCAAAACAAATTTCAGCTTCTTCACTCATTTTCAGCAGAATTTTCAGTTTTTCACCTCTTTTCAGCACAAATTCAAGATTTTTCAGCTCCTTTAAGCAGAAACTTCAGCTTCTTGGCCTCTTTTCAGTTTCTGCGGCTCTTTTCAGCAGAATTTTCAGTTTCTTCAGCTCTTTTCAGCGCAAAGTTCTTCTTCACCTCTTTTCAGCACAATTCAGCTTCTTCTGCACAGTGCACATTTTTTGTCTCATCATATCTTTGCCTGAGACCAGAACTGGTTTAGCTCAGTGGGATGAGCAGCCGCAGTGAGATTTGGTGGCAAAGGTTTGAATCCTATCCGGTTGTTCAGTCTGACGTCACTGGCCGTGTCTGGGCCTAAACTCCGCTGCAGGTACATATATCAAACGATCACTGTGGCATTACTGAGAGTTGAAAAACTGTCTAAAGTCTTTCATCTTTAATAAAATGATCAGTGTTCTGCTCTACCAGGTGTAACAATTGAGTTTAACATCCAGGCATCCATGAAAATGGAATTTATGACATTTAACGGCGTTAGAAGTTAGCAGTAAGTTAGCTCGCTAGCTTCTATCTAAATACAATATAGCATGTCCTGACTGCGGGGTTTTGGAAAAAAATTAAAACGTACAGCTCTGCTATAACTTCCAACATAAATGAAGACAGAAAACTAAACAGCAGTGACGTTTGTAGGGTTACTGAAGTTTGGCTAGCTGGTATATAATGATGTGCTACGTGACCGCTAGCGACACAGCTATGTTAGCATAACATAAACAAGCTAACTTTTTTTCCACTCGATAAAAGTTAACGTGAGTGTTCTCGGTGGTCAGGAACAAATGTAATCGCATGGCAGGATGCTGTAAAAGGACTAAACTTCAGCCAGGAGAACAAGTGAGATAATCCATCCACAATACGAGCTTAGTCATTCATATACTGCTGCATGGGCTGTGCTGTAGTTACATTGTAAGGTTTTAAAAACTGAGCTTAAATAAATGATTAGCAGTAATAAAAGCCGAGGGAAGTCAACAGTGATCACTGACTGTTTTAGGAGCTTTTTGAGATTAAATAGAAGAAAATACAAAACATTAAACATGTTAACAACACAAAAGCCATATTAAACGCAGACTACTTTAGGCCCGGAAGTAGGATTCGTCACGTCATCACTGAACAACCGGATTGTGACATTTGCTGCACATCTGTACCCTTTCAAATACAGCAGTTTTCAGCAAAGAGTGTAGTTTCTACACCTTGTTTTCAGCAGGTAGTTCTCCTTCTTCTGCTGTTTTCAGATTCCACTACACGGCATTCACCCTGCATTTTCGCAGGAAATTCAACTTTTTCTAGTTCTTTATCCTTTCTTTATTCTTGCTGCTTCCGTACGTTTTTTTGGCCCTTAACTAGTCCCACAGTTTTTATCCGATTTTCGCCATTCAAACTTTAAAAAAATTCTGCTCTTTCTGCTTATGCCGGCTATATCTTTCGGCGCTCATAACTTCTATACTTTTTGAGATATAAAATTTTGCTTGCCGGGATGACCTGTATTTTAGCTCAGTGAGATGAGCAGCCGTTCTCAGAGCGGGAGGCCTGGGTTCGAATCCCGCTTATGGCAACATTTTTTTCAGTTAACAGTTAAACTTTTTAAAACGCTTTTCAAGACAGATTTCAGCTTCTTCACCCCTTTTCAGCAGAATTTTCAGTTTTTTCACCCCTTTTCAGGAAAAATTCCAGATTCTTCAGGTGTTTTAAGCGGAAACTTCAGCCTCATTACCTCTTTTCAGCGCAACGTTCTGCTTCTTTACCCCTTTTGAGTAGCAATGTTCTGCTTCTTCACCTCTTTTCAGCAGAATTTTTGCTTCTTCACCTGTTTTCAGCAAAATTTTCAGTTTCTTCACCTTCTTTCAGCACATACTTTTACTTCTGCTGTTTTCAGCATTTTTTCAGTTAACAAACGGTTTTTTTAAACTCTTTTCAACACAAATTTCAGCTTCTTCACCCCTTTTCAGCAGAACTTTCAGTTTTTCACTCCTTTTCAGCAAAAATTCCAGATTTGTCAGCTGTTTTCAGCAGAAACTTCAGCTTCGTTACCTCTTTTTAGCGCAACGTTCTGCTTCTTTACCCCTTTTCAGTAGCAACATTCTGCTTCTTCACCTCTTTTCAGCTGAATTTTTGGCTGAAAAGAGAATAGGCTGAGATTTGTGCTTATAAGATGTGAAAAAGCTGAAAATTCTGCTGAAAAGAGGTGAAAAAGCTGAACTTTCTGCTGAACAGAGCAGAACTTGAATTTTCTGCTGAAAATAGGTGAGGAAACTGAAAAGAGGCAAAGAAGCTGAAGTTGTTGCTGAAAACAGCTGAAGAACCTGGAATTTGTGCTGAAAAGAGGTGGAAAAAGCTGAAATTTCTGCTGAAAAGGGGTGTAGAAGCTGAAATTTGTTTCAGCTCACCCACAACACAAAGTGTTTACTGAAAAAAAAAATTGTCATACCTTTGAACCTCAAGACGACTGCTCATCTCACTGACCCAAACTGGTTCTCAGGTGACTAAAAAGACATGAAGAAACTGAAAATTGTCCTGAAAAGAGGTGAAGAGGCTGAGATTTGTGCTTAAAAGAGGTGGAAAAAGCTAAAATTTCTGCTGAAAACAGGTGAAGAAACTGAAATTTTTACTGAAAACAGATGAAGAATCTGGAATTTGTGCTGGAAAGCACAAATATTAAGCACAAAAAGCTTAATATTTCAAAAACTATAAAAGTTATCAGCACCAAAAGATATAGCAGGAATTAGCAGGAGCAGAACAGTTTAAAGTTTGAATGGTGAAAATCGGATGAAAATTGAGGGAGAAATCCGGTGTAGTTCAGTGAGATGGACAGCCGCCTTGAGACTAGGTGGTACAGGTTTGAACCCTACTTCGCTGTTGCTGACATCTTTCCTCCTTGCACTCACTCTGTTTTCTTGACACTCTTCAATGTAAAATTTCAAATAGAGCTGTCTTCAGCAAAAACTTCAGCTTCTACACCTCTTTTCTGCAGATATTTCCAAAGGTAGAAACTTCTGTTTTCAGCAGATAGTTCTCCTTCTGTTGTTTTCAGATTCCACTACATGGCATTAACAGTGCATTTTAGCAGGAAATGCAACTTTTTCTAGTTGCTACACTAAGTTATATCAAATACAACCACAAAGCACAAACAGAAAGCTGGGCACGTACATAAAGACACAGATATGCATACGTGCACAGAATTTAAAATAATGACTAATTTAAGGTCACTCTCCAAGAGTCTCTGTCTTTATTGTTTAATATTTCAAAAGCAATAACACAAAATTTTAAGTCATTAAATAACTGTATTACTTCAGCTGTTTGTGTATTTTTCAGACCACAGAAAAGTAAAACAACAAATCAGTGATACTCAGCAAAATATGACTCAGGTCAGGCAGAATAATGGCTAGTGTTAGCCATTATTTAGCCTTTTTGGAGCCAGAAGTGATTATATGTGGACAAGAGAGCAGCGTTCTCCATAAACCATAAACCATACAGCTTAATAAACTGAAGCACATACGACTGCAGTACAACATAGCAAACAAGACAAGTCAGATAATTAAATTAAATGTTTTCACAAGGCACCTTCAGTACAGTCACAGCAGAAAGGTACAGTTCAAAAAGTTTAATAAGAGGAAGTGAGGCGTAGCTGACAGCTATTGACTATAGCTTCATATGCTGGAACACCTATAAATCAAAGTGACCATAAAGATAAAATAATGTAACCATAAATAAACTGTAGCAGTGGAAATTGAATTTTAAAATACATAAATAAATAACCATTGCACAATTGTTAGCAGAGAAATGTTATTGCTATTATTATAAAACCACTGTCTGCCAAGAAATAGGTCCATCATGTAATCCCCCCTTTTCATCCTGCTTTGTTAAGCTATGTCTTAAATCTATATGGCACACAAAACAATAATATTATTCTTCTTGTCTCTTCTTGTAAATGATACCGTTAGTCCAATTGGTACATGTGTTCTAAACAGTTTAACCCTGGAGGCACACAGATATACATTATGATACTTAGTCTAAAATTTCCAACCCTAAATATGAATTTGGTGAACTTTTTAATCAAATGTAAACTAATATTACTGTATTTCCATACCCTGAATTAGCCAAAGGTATATGGAAGTGGATTCAAAACCTTAAAGGTTATACAAATAAATACAAACAATAGATGTTACAGCAGGGAAACAATTAAAATCTAAACCAAGATATCCACAACAATATTTTTTAATTATTATATTGCAAATGGTGATTCTGGAATGTTACAGTGTGTTTTTTAGTTCCATTATACTGTCACTTCTTCACCTAAACTAAATCTGAATCAAATCAGTCCAACTGACACAAACTAATATGTACCTTTTGTGTCTCTCTGCTCCAAGATAATAGTAGCTTTCAAAAATAAATCAGCCTTAAAAGTTTAATTGAAGGATTAAATAATCTCAGAGGGTAGGAGAGTCTGGAGATAGATTTTAATGTTAAAACTACATAGTTTATTAATCCTATAGGTGATTGCTTAATCCTCTGCATTTAACTCATTCACTCAGTGAAACAGTGAACAGCTACTCTTCGGTGGATTTGAACTCTCGGCACGCTGATCATAAGGTAAACACTCTACCCACTGAGCTATCCCTGCCCGGCATAGCTTTTAACATTAAGAAGGTATTTGGAATATATGAAAGTTAAGCTTTGACGAAAGTTAATATATTCCCAAAGTAGTATTCAGGAGTTGGGAAATAGTGCATGCCTTATGTGTATGAGCAGAAAATGAAAGAGCTGTAGAGGTTAGAGTAGGAGGTGGATGTGAATTTAATCTAATTAGCTGAGGAAGTTAAACTCATTGGTGTTGAAACTAATTTAACACTTCAAATTCTGTGTAATAACTACAGAAGTGGGGAAGGCTCTGTCACAATAATGCAAAAGTGTCATAAACTTATAAAAAGAGAAAGCCAGTGTAAAATTTCTTCCTTGTCTCACATTTGCGAAACTATACCAATTCTGTCAATCAGGCAAAACAACATGATGATATTTTCCTTGGCTTAAATCTTTCTGAACTCGGAATTTCAGTAAACCAAACAATAAATCAGTTACTCGACTTTTCCTAATCTACACCTCATAATAGTGCTATGTGCCGTTAAAACTTTTAATGAAGTTACTTTGTTTTGACAAGTATTTTAACTTTTTCATTTGGATACTATGGGTGCTCCATAGCATGGTGGTCGATTTCCACTTGGAGACACAAATTCCTGATGTGTTTGTGTCATGAAGGCCATCCGGATTACAATTCTCCCAAATCAAACATATAGAGCTACCCACTGTGGTAACCCCTTGTGGCAGCTCTACATAGCCTAATTTTGGTGTATGCTCAGTATACACTCAGCAACTATGATGTTAAAACCACTGACAGCTGAAGAAATCTATAAGATAGATGTCACAAAGCAGCGCTCTGGTCCAAAATGCACCAAAACAAGTTTGAAATAGAGGTTGTTTTAATATTGTGGCTGGATATGCAATAGTTAATGAACAGTAACCAGACTGTACAATTAATATAGTGTGCTCTTTTCGAAAAAATACAAAGAAAAGGTTAAGGCTTTCATTTGGTGTGCTTTGATAGGCATAAATGTGGCCTTACTACTGAATAGTTTTTTAACTTACTTGAATTATGTAACAACAGCAATAACAAAAATATAATACATCAAAACAAAACAGAATAACCCAGTGCCTTCAGTTAATTGCAAATGTGATTTGCATTATTTTAAACAAGGCCAGTGTTTTAGGTTTCTATTGTAAAGATGCAGAGTTTTTCATTTCTATTAAGATTTACACAAAAATATGAGAAACTTAATCATCTGCTGCAGGTGATGCTTGGCAAGCTCCTCTGGATAGCTAGTATTAACATAAAGACACTGGAAATGCAATAATTTTCTTGCAATAACACTTGTTTGATGATGTTTTCATCTAGTTTTACACCATCTCTTGTGTCTTCCCCACACTAGCAGAATGAGTGTTAGCCTTCAGACTGCGGGGCCAGCCCAGTCCCAGTGCATCCCTTCTTGCTTTGTACAGTTGTTCTGGGTCCCACTGCAGGCAGAGTGGACAGGGGCATGAAGTAGGGTGGCGCATTATGCTTACAGAGGGGTAGAGTGCTGCTGTTGTTGGAGGCAGCTCCCCAGGCCTTTTGTTGAATTGGGAGAGATGGAATGCATCTACTGAACTCATTGATGCACTGTATGGGCTGTGAGATGATGTAGTCGAAGAGAGAGCCAGGGGAGCATAGGGGTGGAGTGGGAGGTGGGTTTGGATGAAGGTGTATGGTAAGATGGAGGAAGGAGATGTGCTGCCCATCAGAAGCCCCCCCAGCGGGTCAATAATCGGGTGAGGCCAAGGCAAGGAGTGTCTTTGGCGTTTATCCTTCATTCTTCTGTTTTGGAACCATACCTAGAAGGATGAAGTGAATTATTCAGTTCAATTAAATTTTATTTATATGGTGCTTTTTCACAACAACACTTCTCTCAAAGAACTTTTTGTAAAGACTAGAATAATTAAGAGGGCCCTGGGAGGAACAACTCCCAGGGACCTGGGAGAACTAGGCTTAGGGAGAAGTTGTCATTAACATGATGCTTTGGAGGGGAGGGGGGAGAGAGTGTAGGAAGACCATGATGAGAATGATGAGAACAAGACAAAACACAAACTATAGAAGCGCGAATCTAAACCTCAGTGCAGCATTCACTAGACCTCAGTGCAGCATTCGATACTGTTGACCATACTATTCCATTAGAGCAATTAGAGCATGCTGTAGGTAATACATGTGCTGAGCTGTCTAATAGTCTCCAATTTAAAAAGTGTAAAATTAACCTTACTATGTCCTCTTCACATAGTAAGGTTAATTATGGAGTTCCACGGGTTCAGTGCTAGGACCAATTCTCTTTACATTATGCATGGTTCTCTTAGGTAGTATTATCAGAAGGCATAGCATTTTTTTCACTGCTATGCAGATGACACCCAGCGTTATCTATGAAGCCAGATTGTCCAAACCAAACCGTAACACAGATAACACAGGCCAATTGGTTAAAGTGCAGGAATGTATTAAAAACATAAAGACCTGGATGGCTTCTAATTTTCTGCTTCTAAATTCAGATAAAACTGAATCTTAGAAATATGGTATTTAACCAGATTCTTACTCTGGATGGCATTACCTTGGCCTGCAATAACGCTGTGAGGAACCTTGGAGTTTTTTCTGACCAGGATATGTGCTTCAATGCACATATTAAACAAATATGTAGGACTACTTCTTCTTCTTTGTGCTTCTTTAAAATGAGAAATATCTTGTTTCAGAATGACACTGAAAATTAGTTTATGGCTTTATTATTTCTAGGCTGGACTGCTATAATTAGTTATTATCAGGATGTCCTAAAAACTCCCTGAAATGCTGACAGGGTCTAGAAAGAGAGCTATCATTGGCTCCCTGCTTCATCTAGAATTGGATTAAAAATCCTGCTCCTCACATACAAGGTCTTGAATAGTCAGTTACTCATCTTGTCTTAATGACCTTATAGTACGATATCACCCCATTAGAGCACTTTGTTCTCACACTGCAGACTTACTTACATGAGGCAGAGCCTTCAGTTTTCAGGCCCCTCTTCTGTGTAACCAGCTTCCAGTTTGGATTTGGGAGACAGACACTATCTCTACTTTTAAGATAAGGCTTAAACTTTCCTTTTTTGCTAAAGCATATAGTTAGGGCTGGATCGGGTGACCCTGTATCCTCTCTTTGTCACTCACTATGTGTTAATAGACCTCTCTGCATTGAATCATACTGTTATTCATCTCTGTCTTTCTTCCGCAGCATGTCTTCTATCCTGTCTTCTTTTTCTCACACCACCGGTTGCAGCAGATGTGGTTATTGACACATCCACATTTAAAGAAAATACTTTCCCAAATTGGAATGCACAACAGAGACCTGATAACAGATCAAAGAAAGACCTGCCAACTCACTACAATTTAGGTCATATCTTGAATCAGGAACAAACAAATGAGAACTGTGGTTCAAATCGTGTCTGAGTTCTCCCTGTTAGGCATTCAATTAGAAAAGCTGCAAATAATTGATGAAAAAAAACAAATAATTATTTACATTTATACAGAATGTCTTTACTGTACAGGGAATGCAGAATTATTAGGCAAGTTGTATTTTTGAGGAATAATTTTATTATTGAACAACAACCATGTTCTCAATGAACCCAAAAAACTCATTAATATCAAAGCTGAATGTTTTTGGAAGTAGTTTTTAGTTTGTTTTTAGTTTTAGCTATTTTAGGGGGATATCTGTGTGTGCAGGTGACTATTACTGTGCATAATTATTAGGCAACTTAACAAAAAACAAATATATACCCATTTCAATTATTTATTTTTACCAGTGAAACCAATATAACATCTCCACATTCACAAATATACATTTCTGACATTCAAAAACAAAACAAAAACAAATCAGCGACCAATATAGTCACCTTTCTTTGCAAGGACACTCAAAAGCCTGCCATCCATGGATTCTGTCAGTGTTTTGATCTGTTCACCATCAACATTGCGTGCAGCAGCAACCACAGCCTCCCAGACACTGTTCAGAGAGGTGTACTGTTTTCCCTCCTTGTAAATCTCACATTTGATGATGGACCACAGGTTCTCAATGGGGTTCAGATCAGGTGAACAAGGAGGCCATGTCATTAGTTTTTCTTCTTTTATACCCTTTCTTGCCAGCCACGCTGTGGAGTACTTGGACGCGTGTGATGGAGCATTGTCCTGCATGAAAATCATGTTTTTCTTGAAGGATGCAGACTTCTTCCTGTACCACTGCTTGAAGAAGGTGTCTTCCAGAAACTGGCAGTAGGACTGGGAGTTGAGCTTGACTCCATCCTCAACCCGAAAAGGCCCCACAAGCTCATCTTTGATGATACCAGCCCAAACCAGTACTCCACCTCCACCTTGCTGGCGTCTGAGTCGGACTGGAGCTCTCTGCCCTTTACCAATCCAGCCATGGGCCCATCCATCTGGCCCATCAAGACTCACTCTCATTTCATCAGTCCATAAAACCTTAGAAAAATCAGTCTTGAGATATTTCTTGGCCCAGTCTTGATGTTTCAGCTTGTGTGTCTTGTTCAGTGGTGGTCGTCTTTCAGCCTTTCTTACCTTGGCCATGTCTCTGAGTATTGCACACCTTGTGCTTTTGGGCACTCCAATGATGTTGCAGCTCTGAAATATGGCCAAACTGGTGGCAAGTGGCATCTTGGCAGCTGCACGCTTGACTTTTCTCAGTTCATGGGCAGTTATTTTGCGCCTTGGTTTTTCCACACGCTTCTTGCGACCCTGTTGACTATTTTGAATGAAACGCTTGATTGTTCGATGATCACGCTTCAGAAGCTTTGCAATTTTAAGACTGCTGCATCCCTCTGCAAGATATCTCACTATTTTTGACTTTTCTGAGCCTGTCAAGTCCTTCTTTTGACCCATTTTGCCAAAGGAAAGGAAGTTGCCTAATAATTATGCACACCTGATATAGGGTGTTGATGTCATTAGACCACACCCCTTCTCATTACAGAGATGCACATCACCTAATATGCTTAATTGGTAGTAGGCTTTCGAGCCTATACAGCTTGGAGTAAGACAACATGCATGAAGAGGATGATGTGGACAAAATACTCATTTGCCTAATAATTCTGCACTCCCTGTATTATACAATACAGGAAAGTGTTTTATATTCCAAATATTATGTGTGGGTGTCCCCAAAGCCATGCGTAATGTGTCTTCCACCTCAAATATTTAAGAGACACCCATGCCCAAGTCCGTAAAACAATCCATTCATAACTGTCAAAAATTTTCAGTGAAAAATACAATATGGCTCTGGCCCTTGCTTTTCTGTCTTTTTTCTGTCTTTTTTCTTTTTTCTTTTTTTTTACAATGCAAATCTAACTTGATTTGCATTGTAAAAAAGAAAAAATTCCACATTACCACATTAACGGTTAAAAAAAACATCTAAAATTTGTTTGAGACATTTCACAGCTTGCCTGTGACACTAAAGGTAAAGCCAAATGATAACAACATTTCTATACCTAGAGAGGAGCTGCTACCATTTCTATAAACATGAAAATATAAATGTAGGGGTCTCACTACCACTTTGAATCAGATTACATAACACATCACTTTTTAATTACTACTTTTTTCTATTTCAAAGCTCAGAATGACAAGTTACCTTAGAGACTGTCCAGTTCTCAACTATTTTACCAGCCCACAGAATAATGCAGAAGGCTGTGCTTCTAAAATGTCAGATGCCTGCGAAATTTTAAGGTTTTTCTTATATTCCTGATCTTTCTTTAAGAAAAAATGCTACTGATTGGCAAAAGGTTAGTGTATTTATTGTGTATTAAATGTGATGCCTTGGGTGCAGTGAACCTCTCCATTAAATGTAGAAGCCCTAAACTTATCACTACTCAATCTACCATAACAACCAGTGTCCCTTCCAGGGTGTGTCCAGTGATACCACCCTAGGTGGCAACATTCAAGTAATAGCCGCATGAGTGTAATCAATAATAATGACACAATAATACACTAATCACATAAGATTCCACATAATGGGCACTTTTACTTTACGAATTTGTCAGTATATTTTGATGCAAAAGGTTTAGTACAATTACTGAAATAGTATTATGACTTTACCTTAAGTAAACCGTTTAAATGTTTCTTTCACCAGTTTGCAAAATAGTTCATTCAATTCAAAACCATCCCAGGCCCTTTTGTAGGGCCCATAGCTGCCCTTATAACCTGAGAATATACCTTTGATTAAATGTAGTGTTAATAGCCACCTTCTTGTGACTGTTTAACTGTTAAGATAATTGAAGCAAGATAAAAAAGGATATCCTGTTTCACAATACAAAACGTCTAAAGAGTCCTTTTGAACCACCCAGTGGACCTGAAACAACTTTGAGCACCAGTGGTTAATTGCACTTGCAAATTTATTTCCGGTATAAACGTATAGCTAGGTCTGTGATCTCACTCTATAGCCACCAACAGCTGGATTAACAACCATTAATCTGTTTGTTATATAACTTGGATTCACCTTTCATAACGTGTTTAATTTTCTTAGGAAAAGTAAGATTCGCCATATGTTCTTTTAGTTTATATCTATTATACAACTGTAGCATAGATTTAACAAAAAGACAGCTTATTTGTTGATATTAAATGGAATGCTTTGGCATGGTCCTTTATTTTCAAGGACAGCAGTTAAACACGGTACCTTTATTGTAGTCTCCGGTAAATTGAGCGCAGTAGCCAGTTCGCAGCGCCGGGGTCTGGATACATAGTTTTCCTTGCCATATTCTTGCTCCAGACGAGACAGCTGCTCCCGCGTGAAGGCCGTCCGATGCCGTCTGCTTTGGTCCAGCAGGGTGCTCTGTGAGTCTTGCTGCTCTTTACCGGTGGAACTGTGCACTACCGTAGTACCAGCCACCGGATTCTGTCTGCCCTGTGCTACTGAAATGAGACATTTGGATACAGACGGACAGTCGGACACTTTACAGTAAGGATAGTAAAAACTTGCCTGTTAATTCCCAAATGGGTCTAATAAATCGCTGCAGAACCCTCACCGTGAACTTCCTTTGTTTTAGGGGTCCTGGAAAACCCAGTCTCCTTTTAAAACCTCGGAGACAGAGTTATTAACTTATTTGCGTGAAATAATTAACACGGATTTCTCGTGCTTTTATGAGAATTGCTGATAACCTGATTTTGGGCTCATATGGTTTCAGTGAATCCCACATTCTGATTAGAGCGTGAACTCCATCTGCCAAGCATAGTAAACATTATTTACTAACCCCATTTATCCTAAAAGCTCTTAAGGAAGGTCGAACTGTCTGAAGTCTAACTGACCTAAACGCGCCATCCTTTGACTCCTCAAGTGCATGCAGAGTTCGGCCAGGTATATAGAAAACTATTTAACGGGGAACTTTTGCAATTGTTACCATCTTAAAAGTACAGTTTGGGTGTAACGAAGTAAAACCAAGTGTCAAATTATGGATATATAATTTTTTAAAACTATTTCAAATGGGACTTACGCATCGGTTGTTGTTTTGTCCACCGTGTAAAATAAAAATCTCTTTAGGTGCTCCTTCAGAT
>NC_031969.2:3635406-3720406 GCF_001858045.2 Oreochromis niloticus
AGAAAAATGAAAATAAAATGCGGGTGTTGTAATTATTTATTTTAGCCAATCCACTCACTCCTTTTCATTGAGGACTACCTCACATGTGCCCTCTGCTGCATCCCAACTCAAATGCTCTTTGTGTGCAGTCATTGATCAGAAGTAGGGCGGCTCCCCTAAATCCACACTGTCCTTAACAATTGCAGTCTGGCTACCTGATCCACACTCATGCTTTTTACAATATTGTCACAAAATTGTCCATTCTCTGTGTTTAAAGCAGCTTTATGAGTTTAGAAGTTTCTCCTGACAGCTGTTTTCTTTATACTCATGTTTTATACTCGTCCTCAGACCCAAACTCTATTGCTCTATTATGTTTTAACCTAATATTTAATTTGCAATATGAATTAAAAAGTGAAATTGCATGAATTTCATCAAATGACATTGTTTCTTTTCATGACTCTTTGCTTTGATTTTCAGTCACTGTGAGAGATCATCGTTTTTTCAGCATATCATCCAGGTGTCAAAGTCAAGCTCAACAGCCCGTGCTGTTTAATTTGCTTCAGCTTGCCCTCAGTCCATGTGTATCACCAACATGCTTTGCAACCCACCTCCACCCTCACTCCCCTTTTTCATTCTGTTTCTAACTTAATCAGAGTCCTGTCATTCTTGGCTGCTTTGTTCTGTGCTGGGTCTTGCTGCTGCTGCTCTTTCGATCTCATGCACACAGAAGGATGGGCAAGTCCGGCAATGACTCATGCTGCAAAATATGAATTACTGCGGATAGAAATGTCAGCTTTTTTTTACCGTGGCGATCCTGACTGAAATATTATCGTTTGCAATGTGGACCAAAGTAGTTATTACCATTTTGCCGTGAGACTAGGCTGATCAGGCCCCAGATGTTAGGATGCTGTATATGCCCTTGATGTGGCTGGATTGCTTTTCAGTTGCACCACCACGCTGTCATGTCTCTGTTGCAGTTCAAAGTCCGCGTCAAATGACTTCGAGCATCTTCAAATAGTCTGCTCTTTAGCATCGGTGCTAATTTGCATATTTTAATTCCTGCGCACAGCACACTTATTTTCATAGTAAGTGTACATTAACATAAAAACAGAGCAGTCCTCCTGCCTCCCACACTTTGAACCACAGGTGTAATAAAGAGAAGAACAATGTGTCTTTTTTCACTGCATGTGCGTTGGAGCACTCGTCAGATACATGTCGGGATAGTGGAATTATGTGTGTGCATGTGTGAACTTTTAAATTAGCAGCTTTAAAAGCGCGACCTTTGAGAAAACTTGTAGATGTAAATATAAAGGTGGGAGGGAGACGGACTTAACCAGTTTTAAACATTTCTTTCTACCAAAGAGCGACTGAAAAATCTTCTTCTTTTTTTTTAATGTTCCAACAGCTTCTGAAACGAAACCTAAGTAACAGGGAACCATTTCTATTTTACGTATGCTATATTTTTACCTCCGCACCAGCCATTATCTCACCATTTTTATTTCTTCTAAGTGTCTCGTCTGTTCTGCACTGCATTTCCTGTTGCATGATGGGTGCTAATAAAAAGGCTCTCTTTCTATTATTACCCACAGTGTACAAAGGATTCCGGGGTTGCAGTGAATCGACAATACACTGAACTTGCTGCTTGGTTTAGATGTATGGCAGTGCAGCTCTGCCTCTATCTCTGTGCTGTGCTCCTCTGCAGCCCACTGGCTTGTTACATCACAGTTCTGTTTACCGAAGCTGCTGCTTGTAGTTTGAACAGTGGGAGACATACCTGAAGAAGGCAGCTGCTGCACAAACAATGTCCTTGTAAAGATGAAGAGACTGTAAGTGTAAAGTGATGCTCCGTAGCACGTATCATAAAACAAGCGATGTATCAAAGAAATTATACTTACTGTTATCTCTGCTGATTACCACACGGATATTATGGCATTTCCAGGTGTGCATAATGTACATCACGATCCAGTCTCTGCTCTAATCCCCCCTCAGTTCCGTCTGAGATCTTATGAGGAGATTAGTTATGTGACACACTGGCTGTCCCAGATAACAGCTTGTGAAGATGGTTAACAAGCAGCTCAGTTAACAGAGGGCTTACTTTCTGCTATGTGTGTTCTTCTGTAAGATGCAAAGTTGTTCTTAAAAGACAGGAAAAGTCCAAATTTGTCTTTAGACGGGTATTTTGCTGGTTTCTACTAACTGTTTTGTTGGGGGTTTAAACAAACTTTATCTAAGTGTAATTTCTGTCTACAACATTCATCACAAAACATTACAAGTTAAACTAAAAAGCTCAGAGACTAAATATGTTCGGAAGATTTGTGATGAGTTAAAAAAATAATGTAACATGCCTGCTTCATAAGTTTATATTTGGCCTCTTCAGTCAAATAATACTTGTGCCGGCTTGCCTGTGGTATCTTAACAATTCTTGTGGCAGTGACAGGATGGGGGTGTTCATATTCAGTATACTGTATATATATATATATATATATATGTATATATGTATAGTATACAATAGAGCATACAAGAAAAGCCTGGCTCCTTGGAAATTATATATAAAGAAATTAGCACTGCCTGAAGACTCCACAGTCCTATATGTTAATTAGATGTATCTCATTAGTACTGCATTTGAGCCGAGCTGTATTATATTAGATTGTGTATTGTGTAATGCAGAGTAGCATCAGGTCATTTTTAAAAATTGCCTTCCATTTCTGTTTTGATATAATCGTTAATGGATGATGAGTTGAGATATTTCCAGCACACATGGGAGATCACGCTGGATGTTTTTACAGTCACGCTGTCTCACTGACTCTTTAAATATGACCTTTGTCTTAGCGTTGAGCATCATCACAGTATGAGTCAAAGTCAGCAAGATAAACGAGATGTAGTAAAGATGGATGAGTGACAAGAATACAAAGAGAAGGGACAACAGTGTCGTCAGAGAGAACTGATCCCCGTCTACACACACACACACACACACACACACACACACACACACGCATCCAAAAATGGAGGTGAAGAGAAGCTCCTGCAACAGATGGCTGTAAATCCCCCATGATGGCTCTTGGAAAGTCAAGACCTTGGAATATCATCACTTGTCCCAGCACAGGTTCTGATACATCAGATAGGCCGTATGTCAGTAAGCACCTACCGACAGTTTAGGGCTTTCAATTTATCTTCAGGTGCTTATAATTCTGCACATGTTGTACATATTCACTGTTTTCTCACAGTCTCACTCACTCCATGCCCGTAGGACTCGGCCTCTGCTGTAGGCAGTGTCACTGCTTAGAAGATGGATGGATTTGCTCATGGATTCAGGGGAATGCAGCAGTGTCTTATGTTAAAACATACACTGTACACGAAAGATGAAGAAGCAAATGCAAACTAATTTAAACCCGCATTCTTTCAAATCGCCACCAGAGATGTAACTTTTCTGGTTGCAGAGAATCAGATTATTGAAAAGTCAGTGTGGGAAAGATTTAAAACCTCCTGTCAAGTTTATATCAGAGTCAGTTCTTCAGAACTTATACTGTGACATTACAAAGATTTAAAAAAATGTAAATAATGATATAAAAATGAACATGCTAAAAACTGTTCTATTACTAGATGTTTTAGCAAATATAGAGAGATCCACCTTAGGCAGTAGTGAGGTTGCCTGAATGCTTGGTTCATTCAGCTTCATGGGCTACATTGTCTATAAAATGATTCCATTGAGCATCAACTCATTTGTTTTCATCATAAGATAAAGTTTTGAATTATAAAGTGAAATCTCTTGATATTTACTGAATAGACCAGATTTTGACACAGACTCCTGTGGCTCCAAACCCACTATTATTTCACCAGCTAGCATAAAACAGAAAAATAATGACAAGTAAGAGGTGATCAGAAGAAAAGCAATGAAAAACCAGAATCCATTTTCCATCTGTAAACCATTTCTTTTTACTGTTGTAGTATAATCTCCTGAAGCTGCAGTACCAGCAGAGGGAAAGTTTTTAAACAGACATTATTTAAATTATAATTGGATGTAAGTACATATTAGCCTTAATTGTTTCTGGTTTAGAAGGACCCTGGTCACTTGCAACTTCCTGGCCTTAAATCCCCCCCTGCTGGTATTGCAACATCTGCATGCGTGTCCATCTCACGCCTTAGAGAGGCAAAGCCTGAAATGGACACGGTGGACTGGCATGTCTATTACACACTCTGCTGTAATAGTTATGCCGTGCCCATAAAGATGAATAGTAAGTAAGAATTGCATAAACCTACCTGACAATCAGTACTTTAGTTCTGCCTGGCTCTCAGACTGTGTAGCACAGTCCAATGTCAAGCTTTAGCTGTTTGCATGGAGCGACTCCTTGGCCAGTATTGAAGTGTCAGGCTCTTTGGTTTTGGTTAGCTTTGCAGAAGTATGCTGTTTTACTGACAGCTCTAAAGAGTGTAATTACTATTGTTGGACACCTGCACAGTCAATTCCAGTTGTTGAATTTGGCAGCAGATCGGTTTGCTTGAAAATTAAATTTGGCAGTCTAGGCTGGATTGTAAGTAAAATAGACATGTTAAAGTGTTTAGGAAACATGTTAGTGAGGAAAACTGGACAAAAGCCAGCTTGAATCAGAGAATTGTTGTATGGGAGCTTGAAAATCCTTTTTTCTATTGTGAAACCAGTTCTACAGTTCCCTTCTTCAGATTCTAAATTTGACCCTGCTTTCTTCAGTCAGTGTGGTAACCACTGATAATTTTTAAATAAAATAGAATTTAGAGTAAATGTTCCTTTTAACAAACTATTTGTCATTCATTCATGTCTTTCTTTGGACTCTTTAGTAGCACACCTATCAAAGTTTTTCCATGTTTGCTGAGGGAAGGAATCCCTTCTTCCTATCATCTCCACAGTTGAATACGTCCAACAACCAACTATGCAGTTGCAGTCCTTCAGATAAACAGAGGCTCCCTAGTTGCAAGCTTAAAGGCAGTCAGGAGTAGACTTTCATATGATAAGGGCAATTACGAGACAGAGCGAACAGCTGGTATGGCAGGTTATTCCTCTAAACCAACTCAAACTGCTTTACTCCAGCAGAGAGCAGAGCTCTGCACTGTAAGTGGAATGATATGGCCCTCCACACATCAGTGAACTCAACGACCCACTGCCATTTCTTTAGATATGCTGAGGTAGAAAGACTTTGGATATATTCATTTCTTAGAGCACAGATCAGCTCTCCCACATGTCTGCAACAGTACTCACATATACTGCTTTTTTCTTTAGACATCTCATACAGTCACTGTTAAATTATGGACTCTAACAGCTTGTATTGCATTCTGTTTTGCAGTATGAGTGTGGTGATGTGATCATTAACTGGTGGAGGGTAATGATATTGTTAAAAAAAAGATTGAGGAGCAAAAGTAAACACAGCTGATTACTTAACTAAAGAGGTGATTTGAGGTTTTGCTATGTAATTATTTCTTTAACCTCAACCTCTTAAAATCACCAGGTTGCGAGGGACCTGGTGAGATTTCAGGGTTGCTTTTGTGTTAAATTTTACCATTTATTTACCATCAACCTGTTTACATGGAATGGAAGTCTTATAACAGACCTAACCCAATCCCAAAGAGGTTTTCTGTAGACCTTTTGGATACTAAAAGAGTAAGCCAGCTAAGCTTTAAAGAAAGATTAAGCCCAACATATATACATATTTAAAAAATAGAATCTATGTTCATGGATGTATATATTGTATTCAGTCCTGTGAAATTGCTCATTGGGCACATACACAGTAAAAATCCTCCTTATATTCTTACATGCATTCACATTTAAGGCCATTTCCAGAAAATAAGGGAATTCTGTTGGTTAAGCAAGCTGGATTTGTGTTGGCTCACCCAAATGACATTCTAGATCATTTAATACCTTTTTGTCTAGTGCTACGAAAATAATCATCCCAGAAGTTGCATTGACATGTGTGGCCATTTTTCAAAAGTAATTTCACAGTTGATCACTATTTCTTTGGCCTTTTAGCAAACACATAATAGTAAACAGTGATTACAAGTTTCCCACCTCTGCCTTGCTAACCATCATAAGACTGACAAGCTTGGATATTCTGCTGATTAACTCTCATATCATATTTTGAGATTTGAATAATTGCTTTGACTAGCTGAATTTTACAAAAAGAGAGCTAATGATAGATTTAATATAGTGTACTCCACTCTGCTACTTCTGGAAATGACTATCAAGGCAACAGACACAGGCTGTCAGACTGGTATACTTATTTCTACCAGTTTAATGATATTGAAGATTTTACTACATCTGGCATTAATGTTCACTTAGAGTCAAGATCACTATGACCTCAAAAATATGTTTTGGTCATAATTTTAAAAATTCATCAGCTAATTGCTTTACAATTTCACAAGTCCAACAGGACAAAATGCTAAAGTCAAAATCAAAAGTCATCTTCATTGTGTCATCGTGTCATTGAAGCTCTGCAAAAACATTCAAAAACAGCCATAACATATTTTTGCCTCTGTTCACTACCACAGTGCATTTCAAATAATCAACATAAGATTGCACAGAACCTCAGGTTTAATTCAAGGTGTTTGACATTGTTGTAGCATAGCTTAAAAAATTGCAGCCATTTTTATACACAGCTGTTTTTAAAAGCTTTAGAAACTGTTGGGTCACGTTTACAGCACACTTTAGGTCGTTATTCATTTGCACTGTGTGGCACTGTCCAAACATTTTGCAGCATTTGGCTGAATCTGAGCACAGAGTATAGCCCTGTATACTTCAAAATTAAAAATTCATTCTGCTACATCGTACTGATGCAGTTCCACCACGCTGCTGATTTGACAGCACTCAAAGTTTTTGTTGCCTCTCTCTGAAATATATTGGGGTTTTTTTCAGCCTTTGCATGCATCTGTATCTCTTTGCATCTCATATTAAGAGTTTCAAGTTTTGGAATAAATTTTATCTGCTCCTGAAAGTCTTCATTTTCATAATGTGATTTAAAATCCTCTGCTGTGCTGTACAGCAGCCAAAATAACAAAACAAAAGTCACTGACCCAAAATTACATAACCTTTTACCATCATAAACAAACAGTGAAACACTTGCTTTTACTTCTTTTTTTCAATGGCTTAAAGGATCAGTGTGTAATATGTTGACTGGTAGGTTTATTTTAGAGATGTCCTGTTACTGTAACCTGTAACTTGTCTCAACAACTCTTTTCATGTTGCTTTTTTATGAATCCAAAGCTGTACGTAATTACCTTAACTTTACAATAATCCTTAATTATCAAATGACTCAAACTCAGTATGATTGAGTCACTCGATAATGAAGCTCTCCTATTTTCCCTCAGTCTTTGACGCCTCCTCCTTCGACACCAAATATCAAACCGATAACAAATGTCACACTCTTTAATGCAATTTCCATATGCAGCGTCATAATCTTATTCTGATTCTGATAAGTATGCTAAACTAGAAGTTGCTGCTATAGAGCATCGGTGGACAATAGGAATCTACACATTTTAGGCACATGTGAAAACAAATGTGTGCTCATCTTCAGTTATTATTTTAAAGTGCATTTTAAACTGTGTCGATCTCTTTGGTAAAAATCGAGGAGAAAACAAGCTAACGAACCACCAAATGTCTTTGAGGCCTTGGTGTTTGATTTGTCCTGGGACAATCATTTTGGTTCTTTTAATATTCAAGAGATATTTCAATTGAACTGACATCTTGCATCCTGCTCACATTATCACAGGATAATCCTTCCTCAATTTAATTGTTTGTGTGTTTGGAGGGGGTGTTTCTGCTTAATTGGATAGCACAGATTAGATTTAAGGATGAAAAGAAAACTGTGATAAAGGAAGGATATATGTAGCCTAGTTGGGTGTGAATCTTCAACACTGTGACTAAAAAGGAAATTGGAGAGTCACAAGAAAGAGAGACATTGAGACATTGAGTAAAGTTGTTTACTAGTTAAGGACTTTGCACATGGCCATTTATTTGATCTTAACGTTAGATGTTTAGATTTGTGATTAGATTAGTTTGTGTATTGCAGCAGGGGATTTACTTAGAGCCATGATATCTTATGGAGATTAGAGTTTTTAGCATGCTAGTGGCAATGCTCTAGAAATGGGCTCTTGATTATTCAGTTTAGATTAATGTCAGCTATTTTGACTGGATAGATTTTGAAATTTGGTTCAAACATTCACCATGCTTACAGAATAAAGTCAGTGACTTTGATCTGACTCATCAGGTCAAAACATAATTGTTTAATAATTTTTAAACAACACTGATATCCATCCATCTATTTTCTTAACTAATAATTCAGTTCAGAATACAGCCTATCCCACCTGTCACTGGACCAAGTGCAAGGTACAACCTGGACATGCCGGTCTATCAAAACTCACGACTGACTCACTAATCATATTAACAACAACTACTGGACTGGAGCTTGTTCATTGCTCACAATGAAAAAAAACCGTGAAAAAAGTTATTTGATTTTATTATTGAACCATAATGACACTGGACGTTTTGGTCCCAGACCAGTTTGACAGTTTATTTCACCAACTAGTTAGGAGCTTATAATGAAGGTGCTGCTTGACTGCTTGCATGTCTGGTCACCTGTGAGGCAAATACATACTGATTGATTAGATATGATTCCACATGCAATCATGTGTGTTTAATGCATATGAACATTTGCATTTAGTAAAATATTACTGTTATTTTGCTTAATAATATCACAAGATTGCTGTAATACCACATATTTTTCACTTCATATAAATTTTAAGTTATTTAAACCCAGACTGTGGTTCACTAAAAATTACATAATAATAAGATTTAATTTTTCAGTGACAACTCTTAAACAATTAAGAGTTGTGTCTCAATATTTAATATTTTATTAATTTGTTAATAAATAACCCACAACAGAAAGCTCCTAACATTTTGTTATAAAAGTGCTGTGTTCCAAATCGCTGTTAATGAGCTATATAAATAAAATGGAGACACATGAAGGTATTTGAACACTTGTAGGCAGTAAAGTTATGTTTTAAGTACAGTTCACTGGGAAACATGAAACGATTGTCCACACTCAAGCAAAGGAAAGACCATTGCTCTATCCTAATCCATCCTGACTGATTGTTATCTAATTTTGCATTTTGATTGTGTCCTTGACATACTGGTAGGATGAGAAGGTACAAGCAGTCCATTCACTTTGCACAAGGAGTCCAGCTCAACCAGAATGCAGTTGCAAGAAGGTTTGCAGTGTCTCTAAGCACATTCTCAATAGTGTGGTAAAGATGGCCGGAGATTAAACGAGGTGAGCAGTATAGGGCTGTAGAAGCGATGTCACCTGTGTGTTGTTTGTGCGAGGGAGAACAGAACAAACACTGTTAGCCATTTGGAATCATGCTTATAGCCTGTAGCCATCCAGATTGATTATCATTCTCCAGAGATAGGGGCAAACAGAACTGGCTGGTCTGCCAGTGGCTTTCCGATCTCTTCTCAGGTGGGAGCAGGTTCATACAATGTCATTAATCAAGGAAAAAATGACTGCCAGGAGCCAGCTGGAAGTGTCGTTCGTTTTTTAATCTTTTGCTGGGATTTATCTTCTTATGAATTAAATAATAAAAAACCCCAAAACAATTAGTAATCAGTGATGAAATTTGGAGTCCACTGTAATATACTTTCAGAATCAGAATACTTTATTAATCTCCCTTACAGATCTCATCAGACTCACTAAACTACATTAAATAATACAATAAACTGCAGTTGCAAAATATAACAAAGAAGCTTTAATAGATACAAATAGCAATAATTATAAATATCCCAGTATATTACACAATTAAATATAAATGACATTGAAGTGCCTCTATTATCATAGTATAATTTGATATTTTCTCTGTCGAGAATGTGCAGATATTTGGGTGAGAAACTACTGCAGTGTGTACTTGTGCTTTAGATGGAGGAATAGTACAGCACACGCAGGAATGATTTCCTGTGTTGTTCAGTGGTACATTTAGGTAATCTCAGTCTCTCACTGAACATGTTCCTGTGACTGGTCAGTATGTCATGGAGTGAGTTGGAGACATTGTCCAGCACTGTCCTTATCTTGGAAAACATCTGCTTCTCCTACACCACATTAAGAGAGTCCAGATCCATCCCCATAATGTTACTGTCCTTGTTGGTCATTTTATTGAGTCTGTTGGCATCCTCAACCTGCTGCCCCAGCGTGCAACAGCATAGAGGATGACACTGACCACAACAGACTTGTAGCAAATCCTGAGCATCGTCGATTATCCTCACAGTGCTCGCCGGCTGATGGGCATAGACATGAGTGAGCAGTGAGGTTGATGTTGGCAACCTCAACACTGATACTGGATGTATTTTTAATTCACAGGAATTCTAAATTATAGAAACTACTTATACAATTTTTTTGTATTTTAATCATATTTCATGAATTTAAAAATAAAAGGAACATTCTGTGAAATTTATAGGAAAAATTGTTTTTTTACAGTGTACCATGACACAGACACACATTATACACAGACACAGACTAACAGGCTGAATTAACTATTCTAACACACCTCAACAATATTAAGTAGTCTTTTGGACCTACTTTAGACATAGATTAGACATACATATAGATTACCTATTTGCTTGTAGTAAAGTTTATGTGTTTTAGTAAATGTGTTCCTTCTCTCAGCTCCTGTGTGTCGTTTGATATTTCTAACTGTAATACTGGTTGATATGATTCATCCTGCCAAATCATCTGAGCCATGTATAGTAGCTAATTAGTATTGCCATCAGTGATGGGATTTCATTATCACCCATTCTGTCCCTGCGTTCAGTGTCGGCAGCATTTCCTGCACTGCTTAGCAAGCTTGACATTGTGCAGTAATATTAGAGTCCTATTCTGATTTCAGTAGGAAATATTGAATTTTAACACTTAAAGGCATTCTTACTCGACAATATGGCCTTGGGTGGCTGGCTTGTCATTGCAGACTAAGGTCTGCCAGAGCTCATCTTGACGTTTTTATATGCTTTAGTGCCATTGGAAACCGTGGAAGGAAACCTGCACCCTGAGACAAGTTGCATGGAAGATATGTAAGTAAAACTCTGTTTTTAAATGCCCCCAAAATGATTGCTCTAGCTTATTTGCTTATTTGATTGCAATTCTACCAGGATTGAAAAATAGTTATGCAAATGGGATCGCTGGCGCTCCCGTGGGCTTTTAAGGATTAAGGAACATTTGATTTGATTTTCGTATAAGAGGCAGTTCAGGTTTAAAAAAAGCAAACACACAAAACACTTTAAGGCTAATGCTTGAAATCTGACTGCTTTATAAATTCTTTTAAAACTTTATAAATTTATGAATGAATACTTTAAAATAAAGATGGCATACGGAGCTGAGAGAGTTCTTTTTAAATTCTGATGATTTTGATGTTGTGGCACTTGCATTTTGTCCTGAATTTGTTGAGACCTGTTCTCCACAAAATGGCAAATTCTTACAAAAGATACAAAGCTGAGGCTACGTTCACACTGCAGGCGAAAGCGCATCAAATCCGATTTTTTTGACCCTATGCGACCCATATCCGATCATGGTATGACAGTGTGAACGGCACAAATCCGATATTTTCAAATCCAATCTGGGTCACTTTCGTATGTGGTACTGAATCCGATACATATCCTATGTTTTAGAAAGCGACTGCTGTTTGAATGGTCATGTCGCATTAAATCCGTCTTTTACGTCACTGACACAAGACAGACGCCAATTATCAGCGCCGGAGAAGCGCCCGAGAAGACATCACGAACGCTTCCTGGCCATCCAGTGTAGATGTCAGTGAAACTGTTGGGAAGACAGCGTGAACATTTTATTTGTACTGTATAATCTGCAGATTCTGACAGAAATCTGCAACTATCCTTTGAAGCACCGCTCCTCTCTAAAACAGCAATAAGGATCATTATTAGGTTATCTACATTATTATGTAAATAACAAAATAACTTAAAGCAAAAATTTGGAAACTTAAAGTCCGAAGTCAAACAATATTGTTTGCTCTGGGTCTAAACAGAGCGAGTTGTGACATCTTCTTTTGCGCATGCGGGCCGCTTTGAGCGTTCACACTAGAGCGCGTTTGCTGTCGCATTTTATTTGTAGTGTGAACAAGCAGACAAAAAAATCGGATTTGATCAAAAAATCGGAATTGAGCATTAAGACCTGCAGTGTGAACGTAGCCTGAAAAAAATGAATGTTTATTTGTTTGTCATCACAGTTATTTGTCACTTTTGATAAATAATCCATTGCCATCTAAGTACCTGTACCTACACACATAAATTAGCTTTCCTAGTTTTGTCATTTAGATGCTAATAAGTCATATGTTTTTTTGTTTGTTTGCTAAGCTGCTTAACATTGACCTATGAATCATTCAAGCATAAAAAAGCAATCTAAATGAAGGGATAAACTTGTGTTGTGGCTATGTGCAAAAGTGCATCATCGGTTCCTATTTCCTTGGCTTTTTTGTTGAGATTACACAACAAAAAAGCCAAATGTGATACACTGTGAGAGGCGTGTAATTGTATTTTTGTAACAAAATAATCATTCAAAAAGAGCTATAAGCTGAAAACTCATGGTGTGCAATGTATCCTCAAAAAAATCTGAGGAAACTGGTGGAGTACGAAAATGTGTGAAGCAGGTGAAAAGTATTTGAAACTCCTTAAGAAACAAGAAAGGAATCCAACAAAGACTAAGATGCAATACCATAAGCATCTGATTGGTAACAGCTTCATTTTTCAGCTTGACAATGAAACCAGGCAGAGTCCCAATTAAGTAAAAGCATTACTGGAGGTCATTCCCTTTTCCATTAGTACCTACTTGGATCAACTCGGCAGGGTACGACATGCGTTTCAGGGTTTTCCATTAGGTCATAGTAACTGGTACGAGGTACTTCTTTAGTACCTGCTCGCCTGGGGTTCCAGTCCAAGCAGGTACTAAAATATGACGTCGTCAGGCTGCATGCCACCGATTGGCTGGTCATTAGCTTCACTCAATGAGTCATGAAATGGCTTCAAAAAAACAACGCATTGATCACAGAGTCTGACGAAAAGCCACAGACTGAGCAGCAGGTCTTGCATCGATGTCCAGCTTTTTTGTAGTGTTCGTGTGGACGCTCGGACATGCTGCTACAATGACAACCTTGCACGTTAGGTAGTACTGGATTGTAATGGAAAACCAGTTGATCCGAGCCGAGTCGTGGTGATCCATGAGTCGATTCAAGTATTTACAAGTGGAAAAAGGGGCTAAAGTGTTGGATCAGCTTGACAGAGAACGGAACAACAGGCTGCCAACATCTAAAGAAGGCCTTTGCAATGTCCTACAAGAAGCCTGAAGATATTCTCAGAAACCTTCTGTGTAATCATATTTGTCTGTATAGTTCTGTCAAGCTTTTCCAGGGGAACACCAAGGCATTCCCAGGCCAGCTGAGAGATATAATCTCTCCAGCGTGTCCTGGGTCTGCCCCGGGGCCTCCTCCCGGTGGGACATGTCTGGAACACCTCCGCCAGGAGGCGCCCAGGAGACATCCTTGTCAGATGCCCGAACCACCTCAACTGGCTCCTTTCGATGCGGAGGAGCAGCAGCTCTGCTCTGATCCTCTCCCGGATGGCTGAACTTCTCACCCCATCTCTAAGGGAGAGGCCAGCCACCCTTCGGAGGAAGCTCACTTCTGCTGCTTGTATCCGTGATGTTGTTCTTTCGGTCACTACCCACAACTCATGAACAAAGGTGAGGGTAGGGACATAGATCGAGCGATAAATTGAGAGCTTCGCAGTCTGCATCACTGCAGCCGCAGCACCAATCCGTTTGTCGATCTCCCTTCTCTCGTCATCCGTGAACAAGACTCTTAAATACTTAAACTCCTCCACTTGGGGGAGGAACTCGTCCCTGACCCAGAGTGGGCACTCCACCCTTTTCTGGCTGAGGACCATGGTCTCAGATCTGGAGGTGCTGATAATCATTCCCACCACTTCACAAGCTTGAAAACCAATATTTGGTTTTCAAGCTTGTTAGAACTATACAGACTCAGTTTTTGCATTATATAGTGTTTTTATTTTTGTGTTTTCAAATGTTAATAATTCATTCCACAATTTGTCCATTTCCTAAAGAAATTGGGAAAATATAATCCAAGCAACTTATAGTAATAATAAAAATAATGCAACAAACAGAGTATGACAGAACGGGACATTTTAGGTAATAACAATAAGCTTTGCTACCTTTAATTCTTTTGGGTCTGTTTTTACTTATTATCTA
This sequence comes from Oreochromis niloticus, assembly GCF_001858045.2. NCBI lineage: Eukaryota > Metazoa > Chordata > Actinopteri > Cichliformes > Cichlidae > Oreochromis > Oreochromis niloticus. The sequence goes on from NC_031969.2 coordinate 3,649,662, forward strand.
TATTTAATTCCACTTTACAGTATAGGATTAGATTTAGGATTTCATTTATTTTGTAATTTAACTCCAGTAACTATAAAAAGTCCTTTGATGAAAATGTGAGTTAGCCAGAGCATGAAGTTGTGTATTTTGGCTGGTACACTCATATTCAGGTATAGTATGTTCAGTAAAGCAGAAATAAAAGGCATAAACCTGTAAGAGCCCTGACCTCTGACTTATCCTTTTTATGTCATCTGTGTGGAACCGTCTCTTCTCACCAAGCATTGTAGGATTACCATCTGACCTGTATCACCCTTATAGAGCTGCTGATAGCAGTCTGTAAAGACTCCCATTGAACAGCACAGTTTAGCTATTCCTCAACAATCCTCACAAGCACTCACAACACCCACACTACTTTCCCACCCCCTTTATATCTTCTTAAGAATGTAAGATTACCACATGACACACAGCACCCTGAAATCTCCCAAGACAGTGTTATTTTAAGTCTATCTCTGTAATGTCAGATGTGACATAGATGAGATGAATAAGGAGAAGATGCATATCATCATTTCTCATCATCCAAAAGATGAAAAATACAATTGAATAATTAAAAGCTTGGCAATTTCTTTTGCCTGTTCAGGTTATTTTATATCAACATGGCACATGACCCTTCTCCTGACTAAAGACACACTACAGACACCTACAAAGCAGATGCAGGAAATGCATTTTCTGTTTAATAAAGCTTTTAGAGCTTTTCTAGTCAAATATTGTATAGCTGTTTGGGTAAGGAGGTTTCTGAAGCTGTCCATCCACCCATCAGGCCTTTCTGATTTCCTTTGCAACTGGATCTTTATAAGCACACAACAAAAGGAGTGTGGCATTTGATCCAGCTTTCTTCCACTTTGGAACAAAAAGTGCTTTGTACAGTAGTGTCAAATGTAAGACTAAATTTATAGAATATCCCCTCTTGTTAAAATGTTACTTCTGACTTTTGTTTCTGTTTCCAGTCTAATCTCTCATCTGAGAGTTAACTGTCTGGACAATATTCAGTCTAAGCAACATAAATAAAGAAATTCCTATATGTTGTAGTGATGATAAAAATAATAATAAATTATGCTGTTGTGTGAAGTAGATTTATGAGAAAATAAAAAAGAAGAAAGAAAACACAAGCCAAATGCAGGTAAACTGGTAATTCTAAAGTGATCATAGATGTGAATATAAATGTAAATGTGAATGTTTGTGAATGTGAATGCTATCGATCTGTCAATCCTTTCCGTGTCCGGGCCGGGTGAGGTTTCCCGTGTTGAGTCAAATTAAGCCGCAGCTCTGTGATAGACCTGCATCCTGTCTAGGTTTTACCTCATCTTTTGTCCTATGATTACTGTAATAAGCTGCAGCTTCCCAGTGACCCTGAATAGTGTAATATACAATAACCTACAATGCATCTGGAAAGTATTTACAGCGCTTACCTTGTTCCACAGTTTGTTATGTTACGCCTTATTCCAAGATGGATTTCATTCATTTGTTACCTCAAAATTCTACACATAATACCCCATAATGGCAAAGTGAAAAAAGTTTGTGGAAGGTGACAGAAAAATTTCTGCAGCATTGAAGGTCAAAATGTGCACAGTGGCCTCTGTCATCCGTAAATGGAAGAAGTTTGGAACCACCAACTTTTCCAGCCAATAGAGTGATCCGGGTAGGGGTGTCTTATTCAGGGAAGCGACCAAGAACCTGACAGTCACTGTGACAGCATTGCTCTTTGGAGAGAGGAGAACCTTACAGAATATAATGTGTATGTGTTAGTCCCCGTAGGGAAACCACTCTTCTGTGTGGGAACGGTACCTTGCTCAGGGGTACCTCAGGGTAGCCGTTCAGTGGATTCGAATCCCCGACCTTCCTATCATGGGGCAACCACTACCTGCTGAACTATCCCTGCCCCTACGGACCTTTTCTGCAGCACTCCACTAATCAGGCCTGTATTGTACATGAAAGTCTGCCTGGAGTTTGCCAAAAGGCACTGGAATGACTCCCATGTTTTTTTGACATCATGAACTGAAAGACTAGTCATGGTCTAGGGAAGCATGCAATAATATACAGAGAGATTCCTGATGATAACCTGCTCCAGAGTGCTCTGAATCTTGGACTGGCCAGGACAACTACCTTAAACACACAGCCAAGATAACAAAGAAGTGACTCTGGGACCACCCTGTGAATGTTCTTGAGTGGTCCAATCAGAGCTTAGACATGGACCTGATTGAACATATCTGGAGAGATCTGAAATTGGCTGTGCACTGACTCTCCCCATTCAACTGTATGGAGCTTAACAGATTTTGCAAAGAAGAATGGTTGAAACCTTCCCTAAAATAGGTGTGCCAAACTTTGTAGGATCATACTGAAAAAAACTTGAGGCTGTAAATTCTGCCAAATGTGCTTCAAAAACGTATTGTGCACAGGGTGTGAATTTGTCATTATGGGGTATTACATGTAGAATTTTGAGGTGAAAAATGAATTTGATCCATTTTGGAATAAGGCTGTAACATGACAAAACATGTAGCAAATGAAGTGAAGTGAATATTTCTGGATAGACTATTCAAATTTACCAGATGTCTTCTTCTTTTGGGTGCTCCCTTTAGGGGTTGCCATAGTGGATCATCTGCCTTCATTTCACCCTGTCACTAGCTTTCTCCTCTGTCACCTTCTTCACTACATCTGTGAGTCTTCTCTATAGTCTTCCTCTTGTCCTCCTTCTTTCATTTCTGTATTCAACACCCTTTATCCAGTATATCTACTATCCTCTGTCCAAATAGTACATCAGAGTTGTCCCTCTCATCTACTAATTTCTTATCTTGTCCATCCTTTGCCCTTTTTTCTGTTATCTTTGAATTATTTTGAAAAACTTTAGATTAATTGTTTTAAATCTTCAGCAGCTTTCTAATTCAGCTGTACTCAACTAACGGAAATAACTACTGTGTCATCACACATTGCTTTTGGACTCTACTTTTTGAAACTTAAACTTTTTGAAAGTGGCCATCATGCCAGTTTTTCTGAACCAGAAGTGGCCATATTTTGGGGCCAGTATCAGGTGACCATTAGATGACCTTCATGTTAGCACTTGGTTTTACTTTGTATTAAATGTTAATAGTTACAGTAGTGTGCTAAAATGCTTAGTTAAAATCCCTGGGAAACATATAGTCTGCACACTTTGTAATGTTTAATTAGAGTCTGAGTTCGCCAAACCAGGATTCACACTTACTGAATATCTTAATATATTTCATGTATAAAACCTTATTCTTGCTTTACGACATTGTCTCATAATATATGTATTGGTTCAACTTTTGCATAATTGTCTGAGCTATGAATGAAAAATGTGTTGCAGGTCTAAGTGTTTCCATATGCCAAAGGCAACCAAATTTTTCTTTGGGTTCTTAGCTCCGAGAACGCAACTGAATGTCATGTCAGTAAACAATTGGGTCTCGGGCTGAAAGCAAGAAAGTTGTATATCCAACCTATATTTTAACAGAAACTTTAGGAGCTAAAAGTCCCTCTTCCTGCTTCCTGTCTGCAGTGTTGACAGTCAGACACACAGGTTCAAAAGTACCAAGTTGCCCCAGTTTTGAGTGCTACTTTCCAGACTGTTGTCTGGAAAATTGGAATACCTAATCCTTCCAGCTGAGTGTTAATGTGTTTCTCATGCAAAATGAAAAAACAAAGTAAAAGTAAAACAAATGGTCATTAGTTAAAAAGTGATTGGAGCAATGAAATAGATATTTTAGATATTCTATGAAAAACAACTACCTTTTGCCAATAGTTGTCAAAATGGGTAAACGAAATTGCCTGAAATATTTTACAGAACTTATACGTTCCCTTTTTCAAGCTGGCAAATGTGTGAAGGTTTTACCACTGGCAGTGCTTCAAAATTGAGTTTTAAGAGTTTGTACCGCATTTATTTCTAATGCATACACATGGATACACATATGTCAAGATTTTACATCAAGATGTTAAGCCCTTTAAATGACACAAAACTGATTCTCAACTGATTTCAACCTGGATAGTGTGCTCATGTACACAACTCTCCACATCTGTCACAGCTGCAGTCTTGTTCATTGTTGACCCTGTTGTTCTCAACCAACTTTGGTGGTGTCTCCCATCGGCTCTTGAGATCTTATTGTCCATATGCACCACAGATGTTCTTGTATACTTGCCCCAGCCACTTAGTTGTGCCTCTGAGTGTATGCACTCCCAGCTTGCATCTTACATCCTGCTGCATTGTGTTGGATAGATTCTGAGGAACCTTTGTCTGAGGTGAATCTGGTACTTAGGGCCTGTTTTTGTGTTGCCATGATCAGAGCCCGTGTGGTGTGCTTTAAGCTGACCTTTTCTTCTCCCACTGGGTTTTTTAATCAGCCACTTCCTCTGTTGATGTTACATCCCATGATGGGGCTTGGTTGTTCATCATTGTTCCTCCTCATGTTCCTCTTACCGTCTTCCTGCCTAGGTATTTTTGGAGCAGCTCATTTTGAGAGACAATCTTTCGGATGTATTTGTAAATGTTCCTTGTCTCATTCCGGATTGTGACTCTGACACTTATTAATTCTCACTCTTCCTCTTTCACTTGCTTATAGAGCCTCAGGGTGTTGGCGTTCTGATAATAATAATAATAATAATAATAATGCATTGGATTTATATAGCGCTTTTCAAGGCACCCAAAGCGCTTTACAATGACATTATTCATTCACGCTCACATTCACACACTGGTGGAGGCAGCTACGGTTGTAGCCACAGCTGCCCTGGGGCAGACTGACAGAAGCGAGGCTGCCATATCGCGCCATCGGCCCCTCTGGCCAACACCAGTAGGCGGTAGGGTAAAGTGTCTTGCCCAAGGACACAACGACCAGGACAGAGAGGCCGGGGATCAAACCGGCGACCTTCCGGTTACAGGTGCCCTTCCCAACCCCCTGAGCCACGGTCGCCCCAATGATACCATCACTGTAGGTCCTAGCACGGTGGATCGGTGAGCCAATATCCTGCTCAATCATGCCACATGTTTTTGAGCCTTTCAGACCAGACTTGCTGGTTTGTTTTGGATCATTTTCATGCTACATAAACTGAATGAGGTTCAGTTTCAGGGCACAAACGGATTGCTAGACATTCTCCTGCAGGATTTTCTGGTAGAAAGCAAAATTCATTGATGTGATCAGTTACAAGTAAGCAAGTAAGTAAAATTTATTTATATAGCGCTTTTCACAGATAAAAATCACAAAGTGCTTTACAACACAAGAAATGGAAATATAAAACAATGTAACAGTAAATAAAACAGCAATGTAAAACAATAACACAATAAAAAGAACATAAGAAATGAATAAAATGCTTTTCTAAATAAAAATGTCTTCAGCTGTTTTTTAAAAGAATCAACGGAGTCCGTGCAGCGTAGAGACAGTGGAAGAGCTCGAGAAGATGAATGCGGTTGCAGCAGGTCAGATAAATATTAGGGAGATGGACCATGTAGGGCCCTAAAAGGTTGGAACTAAAATTTTAAAATGAAACCTGAAACTTACAGGCAACCAGTGAAGGGAGGCTAAAACTGGAGTAATGTGAGATCTTCTCTTCGTGCCTGTTAAGAGACGTGCTGCAGCATTCTGCACAGTCTGAAGACGATTTAAGGCTGATTTGTTAAAACAAGCAAAAAGACAGTTACAGTAGTCTAAACGGGATGAAATAAAAGCATGAATAATCATCTCAAGTTCAGGCTTTGACACCATTAGTCTGAGTTTTGAAATATTCCTTAAATGATAAAAACAGTTTCGGAACAGCTGCTTAGAATGCTGCTCAAGCGACATTGAGCTGTCAAATATGACACCGAGGTTTCTGAGGCTCGATTTAACAGAAGGGTCTAAGAAGCTGATATGCTGCCTAATTTCTGAGACCATGTGGTCTGGAGCAATAATTAGAGTTTCTGTTTTATCAGAGTTTAGTTGGAGAAAATTGTCATTTAACCATTGGTTGATTTCTGTCAGGCAATTACTTAAATTAGACAGTTTATAAAACTCAGAAATTTTGAAGGAACACTATAGTTGAATGTCATCAGGATAGAGATGATAGGAGATATTTTTATAGCGCTTAAGAATTTGGCCTAGGGGGAATACATAAAGTAGAAACAGAATTGGACCCAGGACAGATCCCTGAGGTATCCCACACGGCAAAACTGTTGATTCTGACGTCACATGATTCATGCAAACAGTAAAAGATCTCTCAGACAAATATGACATAAACCATTTTAAAACAACACCAGCAATCCCAAACAAGTTCTTGAGTCTGTTTATCATGCTACTGTGATCTACAGTATCAAAAGCAGAGCTGAGATCCAACAGGACCAGAACTGTATTCTCTCCAGAGTCTGCTGCCATCAAGATATCACTAGATACTCTAAGTAAGGCCGTTTCAGTGGAATGCAGTTTACGAAAACCAGACTGGACATTGAATCAAACACACTAGTGAAAAGTAAGGACAGAAGGACATCAAGGGGGCTTGAAGTCTGTTTTATATGACAAAGCAGGACTCTGATGTCCTGTAATGTAACAGGAGTAAAAGAGGACCAAGTTAGTTTTATGCCAGATAAACAAGACACAAAATTTCCAGTTCAGCTTTTATTTTGTCAGTCCACAGAAAATTTTGTCTTGGAGATCATCAATCAGGATGGTTTTGGCCAAACGTGTTTTGAGTCTTTGTGTTCTTTTGGGTGAGCAGTGATTTTTGTCCTGGAAGGCTCCAATGGATGCTATTTTTGCCCAGTCTCTTTCTTCTTGCAGAATCATAAACTTAACTGACCAAGTTGACCAAGGTGATCAGTAAGAGAAAACTGGTGATATATAAGGTAAGATGATAAATCACAGGAGTGTTGTTAATGCTAGCTCTCACTTTGGAACAGTTTAATTTATGTGTATTGTTAGATTTCACTGGATAATGACTACTTTTATTTTTTAAAATTTTAGTTTTAGATAGTTGAGGGCTGAGAAAACTAAACAACGTCTAGATTCTGTACAACGCAGTGCGTTATGAGATATTAGATTACATATATTATTGAAATATTCATTAAATTGAAGATTACAAGTACCCATCCCCCATCTGTGTAGGGGCTAACAGAGCTGGTAAGTAAGATTGTTATTTAAATAGCAAATTGAGTAAGACTTCATTTTCAAACAAAAGCCTTTACTTGGGCAGTTCAAATGTACTGTACTGTGGTGTAAGTACACTTATGTTTTGCAGTAATATAATTAGTAATATAATTATATTAGATCTTGTCATACCACTTTAAACATTCTGCTTCATTTAGTCACTAAAATCACTTCAAACCATTTCATCTCACTCTGTGATGTCATAACTGCTCTGACTAATACACGATAATCTTTATGGACCTGCTTTTTGTCTTTCAGCCAGTGTTGGTCCTTATAGCTTGAGGTTGTTGCAGCTACAGCACATGCAGTCTTATATACTAACCAGGGATTAAAGCACAGCACAGCCACTTGTCTGCATTTGTTGGTGTGTTTTTTAATCACTTGATGCTATAAAGTAGCAGTGCATAATAGTCTTCCAGTGATGGGAATGGATTTTATTCCTCAAAAATTAATAAGGTTCTGCATTAACAATGAGCATCTAACTGTATATCAGTGGTCAGCTGATAACACTGGGTTCACGGATCATTTTTCATTCCTTTTTTCTGATGTTATATAATGTGTTTCCTGTAAGTCTGTTGTTTTTTTTCTTTCATATTGCATATGTGCACATGTGCACCATATGTATGTATGCACGTCTGCATGTATCTCCTCTTTAATCGATGAACCAGTCTGAACAAAACTTTGCGTGAACATTGTCACACATACAGCAATGATCAACATCTATATGTGTAAAAACATTCTTATAAGTTCCAATTATTTACATTTTCATATTCATCACCGCCTTGTTTAACATGTAATGTAAATGTACGCCACCTTTATGTCATTAAAGGCCCAACAACAACTGCTTGCAGAGAGTTTTTGCTAGTGTGTTTAATCGTACTTCATGTCATCTGCAAAAATCATCAGAGGAATTTCTGGGTCATAATCATGGTTAACATGCACACCTGGGTCAGAAATACAAAGAACTACAAAGGACCGCACCTGCTTTTTTCACTGATACACACATGCACACACGCACACACACACACGCAAACCCTCTGTTCTTGATTCTAGGTATAAACACAAACCAAAGCAATGTGTGTGAGGATGGTGGGGTGTGTCTTGAAAAGCGATTTGACAGTTAATTCTTCACGTTTTTTGTCATGTGTTAAAACAGGCTTAAGAAATAGTACCAAAAAAAGTTAAACTGATTAACTCCTTTGGTGTGTTACTTTGTGATCCTAACATGACATTGTTAATATAAGTGAATATTCAGGTATAAATGGCAAATTCCTTGATTTTTAACAACATTTCTATTCTTCCTTCTTTTATTTATACTTGTCTTAAAACTGCACTAATGTACTGCCTTTCTTTTTATTGGCACACCTCCTTAGATGCTTGGGTCATATATCAAAACGACAGAGGTCTGGGCAGTGGCCTTGGAAGGAACAGATCTCAAAGCATGCTGGTTGCTGTAGGAGTTTATACTGTAGGAGAGAGGAACTGTTTAAGACCGCAGTTCCTCTCTCACCCACATAGCAAAATTAGTATGGCCCGGATCTGGCCCACACAATGTGTATGGCCCACATACCGCAAAGAATGACGGCCCTTTGGTGGCCCAGATTCGGGTTGCCAGAGGTGCAACTGGTCTTGTGCTGGCCCAGGTATGGGCATACCTGGGCCAGCACAAGACCAGTATCAGACACACTGGTGGTCCTGTGCTGGCCCGTGTGGATTACCTCTGGCAAACCTGATCTGGGCCACCAAAGCCACCAGACCTGTGTTCTATGAGCCTGGGCCACAAAAACCAAACGATATTTGGGCCAGATGTCGCATACCATCACATAAACGTGCCATCTATGCTAGGCCTGGCCCATATCTAGATGACATACCACTTATCATGCCAGAAGTCAGCCAGGAGTGCCGGCTTGACACCAGATATGGGCCAGACCTGTCTGCTATGTGGGCAGTGTCTGCATTTGGGTCCATTCTCAAAACACACCGGTGTACACCGCTGTGACATATGTAGCCCACTGAATTGTGTTAAAGTTTTTCTTTTTTGGAAATGAAAAAAAATACCTGCACAACATGCACTATGAAAAATGTCAGAAGCTTTTTGCGTTGTCTATCACATCTATTGTATGTAGCGCTAACAGCACATTTAAAGAATAGAAGTGGAAAGTGCTTCCAAAGTGCTTTAGAGACATTTACACAATTACATTCCAGGCCTCCAAAAAAACAATTTTTAAAATACATGGATAGCTGAAAGGTGTGCTTTGTTGTATTCATGTTTCATTTGGAAAGTCAAAATCAGTGACTTAGTGGTCATTAAAATGTGTTTTGAACAGTGTTGGGCAAGTTACTTTGAAATAGTAATTCAATTATAGTTACTAGTTACTTCTTCAAAAAAGTAACTGAGTTAGTAGCTGAGTTACAATATTCTAAAAGTAATTAATTACTTGGAAAAGTAACTATTGCATTACTTAAAAAAAACAACAAAGAACATTTAACCCTCTGGGGTCCAGGGTATAATTGGCCATTTCTTTACTACTCTTGATTTTCTCTCCACATTTTACCTTTAAAAACTATTTGCTTTGCCTTGTTTGGTATCATTCTTTTTAGCACAACCTCACGTGCCTGAATTTACAGTTATGTTCTCATTTTGTCATACTGTATAACCAGAATTGATCTAAAATCAGACAAAAAACATAAAATCACAGTAGAAAAAGTTATATTTTTACTGTAACAACCATAAACATGTTTAATGAATCATATGTCATAACTTCAAATGCAAATATTAATTGTCAATTTTAAAATCCTATGCACAAGTTTTGCAAACAACAAAGTTATTTGCATCCATTTACCTTTTACCCTTTTTTTAAATAACCATTTCAAACTATTTACAGAACAATCAGCTGTTCTTCAATAAGATGCCACACAAATTATTTGTGCCACTCCAAAAAAATCATTTCTGTCCACTATAAAGGAGAACATCACAGCCTGATACCTGCAGGTCTGACAGCAGCAGGTGTATCACTCCTGTTTCTACCTGGAGACAGCAGTCGCCTCATTGTTCTGACACACAACACAAAACTATCCACAACACTACACACTAACTACACAAGACAACACATTAACTACACACTCCAAACACGCTAAACGTCACAAATCTCTCACATCTCAAAACTCGCTCTCTCTCTTTTCCTGCTCTCTCTCTTTCTCTCCCTCCCTGTCTCTTTCTCTCTCTCTCTCCCTCTCTCTTTCTCTCTCTCCCTCTCTCTTTCTCCCTCTCTCTCTCTCTCGCCGTCACTCCTAAAACTTTTTTTTGTTTAGTTATTTTGCTCATAAGCAGAGAGTGCTTGCTAGCGCTAACGTGATAAAACTATTGAGGAAAAAACGTGGCCTATCGACACAATTTAAAAACTGGCACCTTGTTGCTTTGTCTTTAAGTGGTCATGTGATTGACTTACCACGACTACTTTATTCTTCCTCAGTCAAACAGCAGCACACATGCGATTGTTTTACCCCCTGAGCTCCAGGTGTTGTGCTAGACAGTGATCGTGATTGCCGTCCGCGGGAGCGCGCAGCTGCTTAAAGCTGTAGCATCCAGATTACTTACAGCTACTTCCGTGCAACTGATATAAGATGCGGTAAGCTGAACACAGCTTCAACCGTCTGTTTGTTGAAAAATAGTAACGGACCGCGTTTCCTTGTTAGTAACTGTAACGCCGTTGTAACGATAGGAATAGTAATTAGTTAGATTACTCGTTACTGAAAAAAGTAACGCCGTTAGTAACGCCGTTATTCCCATCACTGGTTTTGAATGAGCAAATTCATGATGATTAACCTCATATGTCATGAAACACTGTCACCACCTACATAGGCTGACTCTATAGGTTAAAAGTATGAGTATCAGCATTGATATTGGGAATACTAACCCTGTATTTAGTTGGTATCTGATCAATATCAAATTTGCAGTATCACCCAGCACAAGTTTTAGATCATCAAACACATTTTAACATGAGATAAAGATAACTTGAGTATACAGTACAATACAAAATGCAGTATTGATTTAAGAAGGGAAAAAGGGAAAAAATCTATCCAAAACTAAATGTTTATGTTTTTCAATTCAATTCAATTTTATTTATACAGCACCGAATCACAACAAAAGTCGCCTCAAGGTGCTTTTTATTGTAAGGTAGACCCTACAATAATACATACAGAGAAAAACCCAACAATCGTATGACCCCCTATGAGCAAGCACTTTGGCGACAGTGGGAAGGAGAAACTCCCTTTTAACAGGAAGAAACCTCCGGCAGAACCAGGCTCAGGGAGGGGTGGGGCCATCTGCTGCAACCGGTTGGGGTGAGAGAAGGAAAACAGGATGAAATACAGTGAAATAGATTGTTTTACTCAATGTCTTACTCAAATAATCACATCTCATAATTTTATTAGAAATAATAAAAATAAGTTTGAACTATGTTCATATTTTAAATGTACAGATAAAGTTGCTTAAAATGGCCCACTAGTCCATGACAGTACGATGGTGGATCCTTGGCAGATCCCTGATATGTGTCCATACGAGAGCACCTGCCAATTATATTCTCAGTATAGCTAAACAGGGATCAAACACAGCTCTAGTTGTACACCTTCAAGCAGCATATAGGTAAACCAGTCATCAGGTATTGTGTTTCAGCGGGAGCAGCCGTAATGGAAACTTGTATATTTACTGCCTGCTATTCATGCATTTTAAATTTTCTCAGGGTTTCTATAATTATCATGCACTCATAATGCTGAACATTGCTGTAAAATTAATATATACTTGTTTGCAGTAAATATAAACGAGAGGTGGCTTGGAATGAGCCAGAAGGCAGAAAGTGACACATACAGCCTGCAGTTATTGCTAATTAAGATTTCTGAACAGATTATTTAATGTAACAGAAAACGTTTTTATTTAAAACTAAAATCCAACTTTAAATATGAATTAAAAATGATTATGTTGTGTTAGAGAGTGGGGGATTGTAAATGTGTTCCAAAAGGCCGAGTGAGATGGCTCAGAAATCACAGTGCTGTGTGTGTGCACTGTGTTTGTGTGTGCAGTCTGCTTTGGGCTCGGTAGAATATAAAATCGAGCAAAACAAGAAAATTACTAGCAGAGATAATGTGACTATTATGTGATTTTTTTTCAGGCAGCTGGAGGTGACTAGATATGTTTTTACATAAGGCTGAACTCTGGTTAGAAATTGTTAAAAGAAACTGTACAGCCTGTACACTTCTCCATGAACTGCCTGTGGATTGTTTTGGGGGGTTTTTTTCTAGGAAGAGGGTCTATGCAAAAGTTGTAGGCTCTAAAAGTACAGTTAAATTGCTTTCAAAAACAATGGCATGAAGAGTTTTCATGTATTTATTCTTTTTTAGTTTAGGCGTGTAATAAAAGGAAAAAAAATCTGTGTTATTCTCAGTACACTTTTAGGAAGCTTAGAAGGAACTTGGTAGATATGTTGTTCCAAGAATCCTGTAGAACTCGGTGTTCTTCTTAAATGGATATTTTCTGTTTTGTTGGTGCCTGATGGGTCTGTCTAGCACAAACCCGCCGCTGGAACGAGACAATTCTACTACAACAGCAAAAAGCAAGACGCAAGTCACCAAAGTTCTTTGTGTTACTCGTGCACAAGGGAGAGAACTGGATGAGTGCCGTTCCTTCGCTTGACCCCAGTTGCTCTCGTCTGCTCCCTCGTAACACTGCTCTTTTATTGAGGTTACATGAATATGCATAGGTTCATTAACACAGGATATCTTACATAGATATACATGTAACCAGAGAGTACTGTCTGTGTGTATGTGTAGGCATGTGTGTTTGTGTGTGTGGGGGTCAAGATGTGACCCCATAAACAACTTCCCTAAACCTGCAGTCCAGCAGTTCATCTAAACAAAAGGCACTTAGACTAAAACAGATATACTTGTGTTTGCTATACCATAAAACAATAAAAGAAGGTACGACCTCTTTCATGAAACCAGGATGTGAGTGTGTATGCCAGAACACTCTGGAAGACACACAGAGTCTTTACAGACTGCTAAGGATCAAACCTCTATCAATATGCAATTGATTATAAAACTCTAAGCATATATGAGTAAATATTTCTAAGCATAAATGACAATCAACAATATAAACCTGACAGTGCCAGACTTTATGCTGCACGCTTAGATCTGTCTCACTATGATCATGTTTGAAGTCATCATCATGCTGTGGGACGAAACTGGGACCAGTCAGAAATACCTCTGATGCACAATGCTTAATATATATGTATGTAAACCTTTCCCTAACCCTAGTACAACAACAAGTATTTACACACAGTGTATACCCCTTGAGGGAGAGTTTGCTGGGACGTCCACTTCTGGGAAAATTGTTATTAATAAAAAGTCTCTTCTGCACTGGCTCTTCAGAACCAGAAGCCGAGCCCATCTTTTATAATACAATGGAAGGTTTCACTATTTTTCAACTAAACCATGTTCTCTTCAGAACATGTATGTATGTAAACCTTCTCTTCAGAACATGGTTAGAATTTAAAAAAGAAAATTATAAACATGAGTGTTTGCATCGGTAATTTTATATCACATGCTATAAAAATGTCAGATAAGTATATTATTGATACAATATATTCATGTGCATGTCAGAAAACTTCTCATGTCCGTCTTTGTCAGTGTCTGTCATGCTGTGTCTACTCTGTGCCTACCACTGTCCTCAGAGGTAAAGACACTGGTGAGCCGGATACAGAACAGGGCACAGCAGATGAACAGAGAGACACTAAAGGGGGAGAGTACACAAAGTGGATTACAGTGGAGTTACATCATTGTTTGAATGCAGCACGGCAGTTTATTTGACACACATTATTATCATAATTTTGTATTGACATCTGCTGTCAGTGACAAAATTTCCCATCGTAAACATTTCTGAAATGTCGTGAGAAAATCCTGCACAGCTTGTGCCGCTATGCAGATGTCCAAACACTGCAAGGCCATTCTTAAATATTCCTTGATGTTCTCTGCAGCAACCCAAAGCTAACACAAACTTTTCTGCCAGTTAGTTATTTAGTTCAAACATTCTTTGAGACCTGCAGTGCCACTGCAGGCCAAAGCTACAAAGAATTTTAATGCTGCCTGTGGCTCGGTCAGTCATTTATCAAGAATGCAGTTAGTACTGATGGCATGTGCGTTTCATTGCAGAATGCTTGTGAATGAGTATTATTCAAATATGGGCAATAAGCACAGATGTCAGGCTTCACTACCATTGAATGGTTTTGCCTTGGTTAATTTAGTTCAGCATTTTAATAAAAAAAAGAATTAGCTTCCAGTCTTGTGCAAACATGAGATGATATCACAGCTTTTAATAAGGTAAATCCTGTAGATAGTTACATATGGCTAGTTTGACAGGGGGAAACAGAAGCCAATACTCAAGTGATATGGAATTACATGCATGTCAAAAATCCTGTTAAGTTAAAACATAATCACAAGCAAATGACTTAATTTCACAGATGCACTGCCACTCGTGCAGTTCAATTCATTGAGCATACATTTAACAATCTGTGCTGCTCACCCCAAGTCAGCTCACAAGCTATCATGCTTGTGAGAGTAACTGCTTGGTGAGCTCTGCAGCAGATTTACGCTCTCGCAGGTGTTCTTAAAGCCGAATTCTGTTTGCGTGAATCAGTTTGACTTTTGACAAATTGGAGGGTGGAGGCCAGGAAAGGAAAAGGGGCTCTAAAAATACACAGGAGTCAACGCTCATTTGTGGAATCTGCTATCTTGACAGTCCAGGATATCCTCAAATATCTCCAATCCTGTCCAATGACAGCTCAGTATCACTGTCATTCGGCAGAATTGAGCTTCACTGACTTATTGAATTACAGGCTCCTCCAGAATGAATAATAAAAAGATGAATAATAGGATTATACATTTAAATTTTGAGGGGTAAGAAAACCAAACTCAAACTGGAACCCTAATGTACTGACAGTAGGGGTGAGATTTTGGATTGTGAACCATGCCAAGCAGATAGTCTCAGGAGCCTGATAGCTGCTTTGTGCTGCTAAGATCTACATGCTTAGTTTGATGAATTTATGAGCAAAGGATTTAATTGCATGAACACCTACTCCCATGAAATTAAATCATTTTCTTGTGAATATGTTTGATCTTGCACAGGACTTTTGACTTTTGATAATATTCCATGCAACCACGCTACATTAATTAGCCGAAGAATAATGTCTCATAACATAGTCAAACTGGTATTTTATCTGCTTACAGTCCTCATACAGCTAATACTCTTCCAGTGTGGGCTAAACCATTCCCCATTAGAGTGGTATGATTAGCACGTCTGACAGTTAAGTAAGGAAAGATGCTAATCAGTTCACAAAATGCTAAAACAAAGGAAATATTCCTAAATGCAACAGCTCTTAGTTGCTGGGCAGTTTTTAAGCTGTAAGTATCATGTATTTTTTTTTTTTTTACCAACATCCTACTGGGATTCTGGGAATCCTGGCTGAATGAAGAAGGAGTCCAAAGCTTGATTTAAGTGTAGTGTGTGTTGTCTGTAGCAGCTGTCATTGGCGCCCTTTCTTCTAGCAGGTGGACATCAGAGAAACAGACTCCATTAACAAAGGTCTGTGAGGTTGTGTTTCTCATTTTCAGCATTCCAGGTATAAAGTCAGTGAGTTCTTAAGTCTTCTTTATTTACTGCATTTTCCATAATTGATATTCAGCATTTATCAGCTTGTGAGAAAGAAACAATGCCTATACACCAGTGAACAAGTGCAAATGTACACAACAGCATTTATGTCAGTGGCAACTATTCAAGTGTTATTCTACCACCGTCCCTCAAACTTCCATATGCGGACAAGCATTGCCGATTGTTAATAATCTCCTGGTGCCCAATATTTAGGCAGCATGTGGGTCAAGGAAATGCCAAATGAGACATTTTGTATACTGATAGAATAGCAGCATTTGATAGAACAGCCGGAACTGTTCTATCAACAGTTCTATCAACTGTTCTATCCCCGGGCGTGTTCTCAGAGCGTGTTCTGGGGAGCTTGCAGGAGTGCTCACAGACATATTCAATCTGTCCTTGGCCCACGCTGTGGTACCGGCCTGCTTCAAATCCACCTCCATCGTCCCGATACCCAAAAACTCCAACCCATCTAGCCTCAATGACTACCGCCCAGTAGCACTCACCCCCATCATCACTAAGTGCTTAGAGCAGCTGGTCCTAGCACACTTCAAATCCTGTCTCCCCCCCACCCTGGACCCCCACCAATTCGCATACCGCCAGAACAGGAGCACAGAGGATGCAGTCTCCATCGCACTGCACTCTGTCCTCTCACACCTGGACAACAACAACATCTACGCCAGAATGCTGTTTATAGACTTCAGTTCAGCGTTCAATACAATCCACCCCTCACAACTCATCAGGAAACTGACAGACCTGGGCATCGGTTCCCTCATCTGCAAATGGTTACTGGACTTCCTGACCAACCGCCCCCAACATGTCCGGCTGGACAACCGCTGCTCATCTACAATCACAATGAACACCGGTGTACCACAAGGCTGTGTGATGAGCCCTTTCCTCTACTCCCTCTTCACCCACGACTGCAGACCTGCTGATGGTTCCAACACCATCATTAAGTTTGCAGATGACACCACGGTGATTGGCCTCATCAGTGACAACGATGAGACCGCCTACAGGGAGGAGGTGGATCGTCTGGCTGAGTGGTGCAACACAAACAACCTGCTGCTTAACACCGAGAAGACTAAGGAGCTCATCGTGGACTACAGGAGGAATGCTGACCCACATCCACCCATCCACATTAAGGGGACGGCTGTGGAGCATGTGAGCAGCTTCAAGTTCCTGGGTGTCCACATCTCCGAGGATCTCATCTGGACGACCAACTGCTCCAAGCTGGTCAAGAAGGCTCACCAGCGCCTCTTCTTCTTGAGGACTCTGAAGAAGAACCACCTGTCCTCAGACATCCTGGTGAACTTCTATCGCTGCACCATCGAGAGCATCCTGACCAACTGTATAACAGTCTGGTACGGGAACTGCTCTGCCTTGGACCGGAAGGCGTTGCAGAGGGTCGTGAAAACTGCCCAACGCATCGCCGGAGCACCACTTCCTGCCATAAAGGACATCTACAGGAAGCGGTGTCTGAAAAGGGCTGGGAAAATCATCAAAGACCCCAGTCACCCATCACATGGACTCTTCACCCTCCGCAGGAGGGTGGGAGCCTCCGGACTAAGACCACCAGGTACCGGAACAGCTTCTTCCCCACAACTGTCAGACTCCTGAACTCTGCCTCCTGACATCTGACCCACATTAAACTCATGGACTGAACATACACACACCCACAACCACCTACACACACACACAATGGACAACCGTACCCTCAAACACACAATAATAACATGGACTGAACCACCACTCACAACCACTAGCACTTTATACAGCCTCTGTAGAAATTATCCACATATCTCACTTATCTTAACTGCATTACTGTATAGTTCTGTGTAAATAATCATTCTGTACATACGATAATTTTTAATCCTACAACTGTTTATAACTTGCATAGTTCACATTTCTGTATATCTCATATTTCTGTATAGTTTTTCATATTTATATCCTGTTCATAGCCTGTACATAGCTTGTACTCACTACAGCCTGTACATACTTATAATTATAGAATATTCATAACATACTTCATACCGTGTACATTATAACATACCATAATAGACCCATTTCTGTAATATAGTTACATATCTATATTATTGCTAATATATATTGTAATATATCTATATCACGGCTAAAGCACTTCTGGATGGATGCAAACTGCATTTCGTTGCCCTGTACCTGTGCATGTGCATTGACAATAAAGTTGAATTCTATTCTATTCTATTCTAACTGATACTCTGAGGTGAGACAGCATGTTCTTGTCCCAAAACGTAACATAATGACACTATCTGACAAATCGTTTTTATGTTACGCGTTCCGAGGCACGTAAGGTAAGGGTTAAGGTTGCAATAGAAAGCCGCGAAGTGAAAAAAAAGGGAAGCGCATAGAAAACCGTGCTTCAATTAAGACAATGTCCAAGAGCATTTCATACGGACGCAGAGGGGTACCTTTTGCGTCAGGCTGTGACAAATCATCGGTATGTTTTGCATTGGGAATGAGAATGCTCTGGGTGAGAACAGGTTCAATAATCCTGGTGGCTTGTGTTCCAGGTTTAGAAAGACGCATCATTAATATTTTATTTGTTTATATCTGTGTATATATATACTGTCATGCATGAGTATATTCAAAATGATACACCTAATGCCTTGTGTTGAAAACTGAGGCAGAACTCTTGACATTGACTTTTGCGGTTGTGGTCATTTTGTCCACCTAATCGCAGTCAGTGTAATGTCTACAAATGCATTAACATTATCTTCTAATGTTATTGCACCAACCCCCCGTACATGATGTGCAAGTTATTTAAGCTGTGACTGATCTCTCTGGCACACACATATCATACATCGTGCCAACAGCACATCAAAGCTAAAGAGTATGAGCGATACACTCATACTCTTTAGGAAATCGTATATGCAGTGCATGTCAATCTCTGCTCTCCATTTAAACATATAACACGTCAGTACACTCAAAGGGAAAACTTTCTGTACCCGTGACTGAGACATATGTAACAAGCTCTCAAGCTTTGAGCTGGGTTAATATATGGATAGTGGGATGCCTTCTGAATGAAACACCTGGTTCAGATTACTTTAACTACCCTCTTTGCTGATAACAGAAAATGTAGCGAGGATTGTCGACACACTGAGGTCATGAGTCACTCCTTCACCTCCAATACTCATTTGCATTTTCAGCAACTTTTATGTAGTTAAAGCAGTTCTTTCAAGATAATTTCTCTTAGAAATCCACTTCTTTGAAGTGTTTTTTCAGTAGACTTAATGAGAAGTAAAATAAAGCAGTAGGTTGGTGATTTTATTTCCACCTGTACAAAGAAAATGTGCTTTTGAATCCCAGCAGCCTAGAAATAATGCTGAAGCCTGCTGGAAAGGGTAGCAAATCTAAAGATATAGCAATCCATCTAAGATCTGTGGCTACCAACATACCAAAATTTCCTCCTTCGTTGTAGAATTGATGCTTGCTTGCTGAGTAAATGCATACCTACAGCCAAAGCAACTGGTTATCTTAACAATATAGTGGCTATAAGTCATATCTACTGAAATGATAAAACTGTTAATAGTTTTGTAAAATCAGCAATTAAGTATTTTTATACTTTGAAAATGGATAAAATGTGTTATTATGTAGTCAGTTTCATATGGAGGCTGATTCTGGTTGCAGAGGTGTATCCGTCTCCCGCCTTTTTCGAGTTTCAAGTATTCCTGCTAAGTTAAATGCTGTCCTCAGGGTCTACTAGTGGTACTTGTAGTAAATTGAAAGCTAGGGTCATGTTCAGCTTAAAGTCTAAACCAAATCTAGCAAGGTGGTATATTGAACACTGCAACTTACAAACTGTAGCAAAATGTTACATGTTTGGATGCAGGTTTCCGGCACAACCTCCAGCTTTCCTCCAAGCCACTCCAAGCTTGGAAAGCAGAGACCTCTCAGTCTGCACAGATAGGAACAAGTTCCCTTGTATACATTTTACTCAGGGTGGAGAAGTGCTCACACTATGCTCATAAAATCCAGGACTTATATACTACCTACAGCATCCCTATCCACACATCTTCCCTCAGCTCATACTTAAACTGCTAATCAGACACTCTGTGACAAGTGTATGATCACAAACGTGCTGTTATTGTAGCTTAATGTTCATAAGTGGCTTAGGCCACAGTTTTGCAAACTGAACAGTTATGAAAATCTGTCAAGTGTCAGTGTTTCCTGGATATGAAAGGAATGAACCACATTTGCTTTCTCCTACAACAGCTTGACAAGCTTAATTAATACAATAAAAAATCTAGGTGTCACACACTCCATTAGATACTTCATAGAGCAAAGGTGAGGTACACCCAATCTGTTGAAGGGTTAGGGTGCAGAATGATGTATTTCTGAAATTAAACAGGAAACACAACTCCATGTTAAAACATTTTCACCTAAAACATCTACTGAGTCATCAGTAGCAGTGTTTCTTCCATCACTTAGAGGCTTGCCTTTTTGGAAAGGCTTACTCACAGATTACTTGACCAGGAGTCACACAGTAGGTGGTTGAATCATTTCTGATTACGTTTATCCAGCATTCTAACCATAGCAAAACACGTCCTTCTAGGACACTACTACACTTGCATGGGACTACCAAAGGTTGGCGAATCTGTGTTGGCATGCGCATCGTATCTCTCCCAGGAGAATGTAATGGTTGAACAGCTTGCACAGGGTGGTTTAGGAGGAATAAGCAATTCAGCATAAACCCCTCAGGTTTATCTGTTGAAGCTTTTGCTCCATTATGTATTTGTCTGGGATAGGATACCTTTAGATAGGATAGCTGGATGCAGATTGGCCAGTTATACAGTCTGTGGGGAAGCAGGCTCAACATGGACATGTAGCCATGACTGTAACATCTGCTGTTACGAATGAGATTGTTGGGGTCTTCAAAGCTGAGTCCCAGAATGAGACTGACCCAGTGAGACCTCATTAAATGTAGCGAAATCTCTCCTGAAATTTTAAAAACCTTAACTCATCCATTGTACAATGTGTTCAGTGTACTTTAGATGAGAAAGTACTCATGAACCATCGTCAACGTGCAGATAATCTTCTTTCTTATCAGATTCTATGGTATTGATGCCATTTATCTTTCAGTTCATAGTTACTTCTCTAGATTGCTACTAGTGTCGCCCTGTTCAGAAATCAAGCGATAACTCCAAGAATATTTCTTAAATGCTTACCTGTTACTTTCAGGGGACATTAAACTAAAATAATCAGATTTCTATTAACTTAATAGTGATTAGAAAATGTTTACCAATACAAATGCAAAGGATGAAAAGAAAGCAGGAAAAATAAGGACAGAGAGTCATTAGGTGCTCTTATCTCGCCCAGAGCCCCTGAACGTATTCCAGCACGAACTACGAGGCAGTCTTTGAGCTTGATTTAAACTTCAGTTATGTTTTATGTGTATATGTAACAGATTTTTTCTGATATTACAACTGTGCAACCAACCATCTAAAATTCCAGTGATTTTTTGGAGTGTCCCAAGTGAAGCTAACTTTGTTCTGTCCAAATCTAGTCAAACCCTTTTAGGAAGCTTGTTGTGATGGGGTTTAGGAAGCAACATGAATGCTTGGTAAACGACATACATTTAGATGAAAGTAAGACGAGTAGGAATAGGTGTGCTCCAAAATTTTGAATGAGATGAGTACTCGTATTGAGCTTATGTTTGTAGAATTTCAAAGAGACGGACAAACTGCAGTACTGATACAGAATGTATGTCTGATAAGGGTCTTTCATTATGGCTTCCATTGTAGCAGGACCTGATAATGAAATCATTTCAGAGGATAAATTGCTTTTGTAAAGAACAAGAAAGGTTAATGTGAGCGTTTGCAGGCTTTGTGACTGAGTTGTGTGTTACACATCAATTCTGAAAGTAGCAAAACTCATATTTGTACAAGTAACCAATCTACTTAATGGCTATTGTTATTTGGGAGAGGAGGATCACTCCAAATTGATTTGATTGAATGAAGGGGTTTCAGAACAGCCTTACACCTCATCCCCACGAGTGAGCTCCACCCCTGACAGCTTTGTTCTGCTCCCAGTTATCTACCCTTAAGCTTCCATTTTTGGCACATTGATAGCAACTCCATCCTCCATTCAGAACAGCAGTCACTCCACTGTTCCCTAAGAGCTCATGTTCTCGCATTCAAAGCTGCTATTCAATTTTTTATTATAATCTTCTGACTGTCTCTCTTATAGGTGTAAAATGTGTTTTCGGTTTATTCCATGAGCTACGTATTTTTGCTCACAGAAAGACAGAAAATGAACTGAGGTTGTCAGGTTACCAGCAGACTTGTGAAAGTCGTTCATCCAACCAAAAGCAGTCCAGCAAATAATCCCTTGATGAAAATATATTTTTGCCTTAGTGTTGAATATTTTCATAGGTTGTTCAAAATCTTTGTGACTTTGAGATTGTATCTTTGGATGGAGCTACAGGAGCTTACATGCTGTGAGGTCGTTTCAGTTTAAATAAAAGATGAGAAACAAGCAAAAACAGTATTTTTCTATAGTTTACCTCCCTAAATTGTTGTCAACAAGGTTATTGTTTACATTAAAACAAAACCTGTGCAATACCCCATAAACTACTGGTTACTATAATGTTTAACAAGGGTTATCCAATCAGATAGAGTTAGAGCGTTTCTCAAGCTCTACTTTCTGTGGCGGAATAATCCATATTTAATGCTTTATTGAGCATTTGGGGCAGCAAAATTGTGTATGTGGGAACGTAAATGTTCGTGGTAATGAAGTTACACATTACCCATAGAAGCAGTTTGACTCATTGATGTATTTTAATAGTTCCTGGACAACAATGGACCCCATTTAGCACTGAAGCGTGAGACAGACTTTTTACTAGTTGTGCATTCTTTCAGTTTGATTGTTGATAATACAGATTAACCCAGTATCCAACAACTTTTATCATCCACCATACAGTAACCCATGCTACAGTGCAGATTTAAACAAGTTTTTATCACTTAACATGCACGTTTCCAGAAAGCTCTTCTCCTTTTAAGCTCCACATATCTCCAGGCAGTGCATTTTGACTCTTTATCTCCCTTTTCTCTCTCAGTTTTTGTCTCTCTCTCTTTTCCCCGCCATTTGAACCCGGTTACATTTATTAATATTAAAAAGGATGGTTGGTCCTCAGGGCTTCCTCCCTCCGTCCCAGTCTCTGTCTCTCTTTTCTCTCGTTATCTGTCTTAGTCTTTGTGTCCTTTTTTTCTTTATTAGTTGATTGTACAGACTTTGTGTGTGTGTGACATAACCCATTGGTTTCACTGGTTTCCACAGTTTTCCTTTTTAAATAGTCTTTTGTCTTTTAACATTCCTACAACGTTTTAAATGGATTTTAAGGGATGTCAGCGGTTCAAAAGCTCAGACTGATACCTGAGACCAAAAGGCTAAGTAGTATGATATAAATGACAGAAATGTATCAAAACTTAGTCCTTACAGTTCTAATGAGTGTTTTTTTGTGTTTATATAAACTTAGTTGTGGGTTGTTCTGTGCTGCCACTTAATTCAATTTCAATTCAATTTTATTTATATAGCGCCAAATCACAACAACAGTCGCCTCAAGGTGCTTTATATTGTACAGTAAATCATACAATAATAGATACAGAGAAAAACCCAACAATCATATGACCCCCTATGAGCAAGCACTTTGGCGACAGTGGGAAGGAAAAACTCCCTTTTAACAGGAAGAAACCTCAGGGAGGGGCGGCCATCTCCTGCGACCGGTCCCACCAGATGGCCCCACCCCTCCCTGAGCCTGGTTCTGCCGGAGGTTTCTTCCTGTTAAAAGGGAGTTTTTCCTTCCCACTGTCGCCAAAGTGCTTGCTCATAGGGGGTCATATGATTGTTGGGTTTTTCTCTGTACCTATGAAGCGCCTTGAGGCGACTTTTGTTGTGATTTGGCGCTATATAAATAAAATTGAATTGAATTGAATTGAATTGAACCGGTTGGGGTGAGAGAAGGAAAGCAGGATAAAGACATGCTGTGGAAGAGAGACAGAGATTAATAACAGATATGATTCGATGCAGAGAGGTCTATTAACAGATAGTGAGTGAGAAAGGTGACTGGAAAGGAAAAACTCAATGCATCATGGGAATCCCCGGCAGCCTACGTCTATTGCAGCACAACTAAGGGAGGATTCAGGGTCACCTGGTCCAGCCCTAACTATATGCTTTTGCAAAAAGGAAAGTTTTAAGCCTAATCTTGAAAGTAGAGATAGTGTCTGTCTCCCGAATCCAAACTGGAAGCTGGTTCCACGGAAGAGGGGCCTGAAAACTGAAGGTTCTGCCTCCCATTCTACTTTTAAATAGTCTAGGAACAACAAGTAAGCCTGCAGAGTGAGAGCGAAGTGCTCTAATAGGGTGATATGGTACTACAAGGTCATTAAGATAAGGTGGGCCTGATTATTTAAGACCTTGTATGCAGAGGAGCAGGATTTTGAATTCAATTCTGGATTTAACAGGAAGCCAATGAAGGGAAGCCAAAACAGGAGAAATCTGCTCTCTCTTTCTAGTCCCTGTCAGGACTCTTGCTGCAGCATTTTGGATTAATTGAAGGCTTTTCAGGGAGTTTTAACCCTTTTATGTTCAAGAGGAACTTGGTGCCACAAGCAAAGCTGTATCATTAGTGTACATTTGTAGTCCAGTTGCTAACAAATCCTGAAAAATGCCAGTGACATGTGAACTAAAAGATATTCAGAGAACTGAAGTTTGTGGTATATGAGTTGAACTCATGGCCTGTAGAGATTTGGTGAAAATCTTTAGTTTTTTTCAAATAATTTTAGGATTTAGGACGTTCTTCATCTTTGGTTTGTTAACAAATGTGTTAACGTTGTAACATGCTAACATGGTGAGAATGTTAAGCATACATATTAGCATGCTGACAGCAATTAGCTTAAAACATCAATATGCTTAAGTACAGCCGCATAGAAGCATTAGCTTAGCCATTGACTTAAGCCATTTGGATGAGATTTATGTCTCTGGGGGTGGCGCCATGGTCAATAACTTTAATCCAGTATGTCTAGAATTTTTTTTTCTTTATGCCAAACCAAAATGAACTCTGTTTATTTAGAAAATAGGATGCTCCTCCTGTATTTTATAACCAGTCTAGAGCAGCATATTTGTTTTTTAAAGATGATCCCTAAACTATTTCTGTGGGATAATCTTTTTGTATTTTATCTGTTTGTTGGGAATCTCTGCTTGTGCTGAAATAGCAGAAATTTGAGGAAAAGTTTTATTTGACCTACTTGAAAACCAATATAACAATCAAAAGAATTTAAAGCCGCCAGCTGTTGCAGAGGCAGTTCTGCGTATTCATACATATTTTCACCAATATAAGTATGTTTGTAACTTACCCATGGGCATACAGAAAAGTATGAAATGCTTGATACTGTGGAGTACTTAGATGTGCAATTGTTCGAGCAGGTTCTGAGGTTTCTTTTTTCTGTGATTTCTATAATTTTCTTTATTTATTTTTCTCTGGTTCTGTTTTGTCAGCTGTCCATTTCTATAATAAAGTTCACCTTAGATTGAAATTGAAACAATGCAGTGTTAATGTTTAGTCTTTTTTGTATTTACATCATAGCACTTCAAGATTAATAGAGACCTGGACCGATATGATCTAACACAGCTTACAATCTGGATTTTAGATACAATGAAACTATAGGAGTCCTGACTAATAGCTGCCACCATTATTTAAATCCCATACACAACACAATAGACATATTCCACTTTTTAGACCCAAGTAATTATTTGTTTCCTACAGAGCTTGATGTGTTTCCTGACATACAGTGGGTGTCTGTGTGTCACACACAGACCTACTTACACAAACAAACAAAGCTTGGTGATATAACAGTGTGCGGATATGTGCCAAGCAGGGGTCAGGATTGCACTCCGCAGGTCAGGGCTGCCACATCTGTCACTCCACTTCTCCCCAGAATATGGTCAGACAGGGATGGAAGAATGGATGAGGCTGGAGAGAGCAGAGAACAGAATGTATGAAGGGAAGGGTGGGGGGATAGGAGTAGAGGCTGTCAGGAACAGCTCCCAGGTGTTAATCAGTGTGCATGAATTTTAAAATGGAGTGCAATTGGAGAAAGTTATATAAATAAGTTTTTTGATCTAAATTTTGCAGACCAAAACTTCAATCCTTCAATTTTTTTTTACCCATTTAGCTGGGTCTTAGCTTAGACGACTTGATTACTTTTTAGAGCAAAATGACAGCTGTTTCACACTCTGGATCGTCATTAAGCCTGGAGATGAAAAGCATTATGACAGTTAGTGATAAGCCCTGGGGCAAGAGAAAGACTTTGTGTGCATGTGTCAAAATTACAGTTGATTTAGTAATGTCATCTAAGGCTCTGTATGCCTGTGAGCATGTGTGCATCCTTTCCCTATCTGTCAATTGCAGTGCTAACACATGTTGCCCCCATCTGGCTGCCTTAAACATCAGCTATCATTACCATATTTCCATTCCCATTCTTTGCCCAGCTTCTTCTGTTCTGGATAGTAGTAATCATGTGACTACAAAGGATTATCTGATAGAGAGCAAAACTGTTCTGATTATCTGAACATCTAATCCTACAAGAGTCTTGGGTTTAAAACAATCCTGCATTACATGTTGAGATAACACAACATAGCCTAATTTATCACTGACACGTGCTTTGGTTAAAGTGAGCACTGAAGCCAAAAGAAATACTAAGAACATCTACTGGTAGTCAAATTCCTCACCTTTGGCTAATTAACCCGTGCCACTAATTTAATAGCTTTAGCTGATAACATAGACTGTGTATAAAAGTAACCACAGTGTTAGAATTTAGCTTGCCTTCCTGTTGATTAGTGTGGAACTAAATGCAACCATATAAAGCTCAGAAGTGTTACCTCCCAGGTGCAATATTTCAGAAAACATGTTTGTGTCATCATCACATCATCATAATTCAATTTCAATTCAATTTTATTTATATAGCACCAAATCACAACAAAAGTCGCCTCAAGGCGCTTTATATTGTACAGTAGATACAGAGAAAAACCCAACAATCATATGACCCCCTATGAGCAAGCACTTTGGCAACAGTGGGAAGGAAAAACTCCCTTTTAACAGGAAGAAACCTCCGGCAGAACCAGGCTCAGAGACGGGTGGCCATCTGCCGCAACTGGTTGGGGGTGAGGGGAGGAAGACAGGATGAAGACACGCTGTGGAAGAGAGCCAGAGATTGATAATAACTAATGATTAAATGCAGAGAGGTGTACGAAGTATTGTGATGAAATATTGTGTCCTAATTAAAGGCATAAAACTACATCACTTCTGAATGACTTTGATTTTTAAAATTCACAGTACAATTTAATGCAACTACAAGGTAGAATATGTAAGTATATCATTACAGTGCTAAATGAGATCAGACACAGCATACTTCTAAGTGCTTAAAGTATGCCGTGTCTTTTTAATCAGAGTATATCATCGAGTCAATTAAATGTTTGAGATATTCCCATAGGACCAGTTTTATTTGATACCTTTTTTTAAAGCGTGAAATCTTTATTTTAAATCTTCTTTTTTTTAAACTTGGCTTATCTTTGTCTAATGTTACTATTATTGTTTGATGACCTGAAACATTCAAGTATGACAAGAAGAGAAGAAGAAATCAGGAAGGGGCAAAGATTTTTATCACAGCACTGTTCATTAATGGAAACCAAATCAAATGAAGCTCAGTCTTGCCACTTCGGTCGAGTATCTGCTCTTTTATTTCCAAGTGTATGTGCTCGAGCACAGAGGGAGAAAAAATGGTTGCTTGTGGTCTGGACTGTATATTGGGTATGAGGGGACATCAGTGATGCCTTTCAGCATTCAGTTCCAGTTCATTAGAGGACCAATGAAACACAAGCCTTTGTGCCCTAGTGAATGTCAAGTGTTTTATTCCTATACAGTTCAGTTAACAGAGTTAGCGAGTTTTTTCCTCGCTAATCATTTTTATTTTAGCTTTAATATTCACTTTGTATTGTGGCTTTGATTCACTTGTTAGGTATAGACAACAAAAACGTCTTGGCTAGGTTTGGCACTAAAGTATTAGGTCAGCTTTAGGCAAAGAAAACTATATTTCCAGGTTAATGCACTAAAAAAAAGGGTTATGTTTAGGTGCTGAAAATAACTTGGTTACTTTTAGGAAAACATTGAAGCACCCCTTCCAGTCATCTCACACGTACTGGGTACACATGCTTAATCTACACAAATAACGGACACGCTGGGAATGAGAATGAGCTTAATACTTAGCATTCACACAATAAACACAGACTCAATTACAGGATCCTTATATTTACAATGCTAATTAATGCTGTTATTATGTTATCAACAAAAAATTCACCAGTCATCATGAAAATATTTTAAGTGTAAAAGTAAGACATACCACTTTATTCCGGGGAGGTATATTTCTGTGTCAAGGCTGAGCTTAGCCTGTGGGTCTGCCAAGTTCTGGTATTGTAAATTATGTGCAATAAAAACGATGGAGAGAACTTTTGAGTCACTTTTAAGAAGTCCATTTCTCCGCCTTACTTGTACTTGCAGATAATAACCTGGAGACTTTAATGAAAGTTCTTTTTTTAGTTGGATTTTAATGAAGCCATATGTAAATTTAAATCTCCCTAAACTCCACCAGCACTTCTGTCCCATCATAATGAAGCTCATCTGCTCCCTTTCTTTCTGTTTTTATGGTTTGATCTTGTGCCTGCATGTGCACAGGCGCTCACACAATAATTGCTTTCTTTTTTCCCTCTCGTTCCAACACTAGTTCCATCCTTCTGGGGTCTGGTGAACTCAGCCTGGAACCTGTGTGCCATTGGGAAAAGGCAGTCCCCCATCGACATCGAAACCAGTCACATGATTTTTGACCCGTACCTGACCCCTCTCAGGCTCAATACAGGAGGACATAAGGTAAGGGTTACCAAATGAAAATGCTTCCTCGAGGATCCTTAATGGTTTTCATGTAGCGATCGAGGAGCTTTAGCTCATGTTTTGAGACAAAACTCATCAAATGTCGAGACACAAGCAGGACTGTCCTTCTGTGACAGTCGCTGGGCTTTAATTCATCAGGGTGAAACAACACAGACCAGGACACTGCCTCTAAATCAAGAAGCAGAGAAACTTTGGTCAGAGACAATGATTCATCTATATCCAAAGGCTTTAAAATTCCCAGCTGCATTTTGCTGCACCAAGGCTCAGGAGGCATTACAATTTTAGCCCTTTACTCAGCAATCACAGTTAATCTTTGGAGGAAAAATCCTCTTTAAAGCACCTAAAATCACAGTTAAACACAGCTTGTGGGATGTTGTACTTTTCATCCTGGATTCATTATGACAGTTTGGAAATGTATTTTAGTTATTGGCCATAATAATGTCAGTGTGAGGAAAAGGGGTCTGGCTACAAGAGTGCAAATTTAGCTTTGTCACAAATTTAGAGTGGGCAAGACTTCCTACACCCTGCCTGAGGTGGGGGTTAGCTGGTGGTTTGGGGGCTGGACTGGCCTTGTCCTGGGGTCACAGCTGGTTGGTTGGCGGTTGGTCAATTTGCCTGCACGTCAGATTGATGTGGATGGGTGTGAACCTTTCTGCATTTTCTTTGTGTGTCTTTGTGAATGTGTGGGCGGCTGTATGTGTTTGTTGCTGTGCGTGGGTCTTGTGTCTTTCTGCACCTTGGCCCCTGCTGAACCTTGGGATATGGTTCCACCATCAAGTTCCAGGGAGTGCTGGAACTTGATGGTTCCTGTAAGCGATTCAGTTCTGGGGCCTTATATGTATATAATTTAATACTGAGACATTGCCGTCTGCTAAGAAATTTAAGGTTCTGTCTGAAGGCGGAACAAGGACATATTTTGTGAAAGCAGCTGAGAGAAAGGGCTTATGTGTTATACATAAGCCCCAGGCTATTTTTTATAGAAATTTCATCTGAAATTTTCCATTCAGTCATGAACAGTTACAGAACTGTAAGTACAAACTGCACAACTACGGGGTCTATAGAAATGAGACACTTTAAACAAATCTGACCACCTCAACAGGCCGGAGTGATTCCGGCAGAAAAGATTTGAGGCAAAATTGTTCCCAGTTAAACCTGTAAATTAGAGTGAAAATACAAGCCAGCCGCGGTGAAGCTTCTAAATCTGTTCTGAAAAATTCTCACCTGTAACTCCACCAAATGTAATACATCAGAAATGAAAGCACAATAAATGCTGCATTCATTTCAGTCAGAGTAATACCAGACTACTTCTTCACTTCAGCGTGCCACACTCTGAAACCCTCAAATAACAGCAGCTGGTTGCAGTTTAATAACAGAAAAGGCTCAGTCCTGCTACAGGGACCACTGGGGTTGAAAGGGATACGGACTGTATTTGAGTTGCGGTGTAGGAAATTTAGGCTGGGACAACAAACCCCCACAAGGCCAGATAGTGAATTTTTCTTAAACTTCCTTCCTTGTGATTCGTAAAAAGAGGCCAAGACTTGACAAATGAGGTGTTTATAGCAGAACATTGTTACAGTTGCCACTGTGAATGACATACAAGTAGCCATTCAGGGGCGATAACGAGGGTATTGTGAGGTCATCAAAAGGTATTGAGAACCAGAATAACAATTTAACTCCTCGTTTCAATTGGGACAGTCAAATTTGCCCATAGACAGGTTGCTATAGTAACTGTGAAAACCATTATTGTTAAAAACTGGGGAAAAAAGCAGTCTTAAATGATAGTGTGTAATGACAAAATAAACTAAACTAAAATATGAAATACTGAATACTGAAGGTATTTAGTTTTAGTCTTTTTCAGCCAAATTTGTCAGTACATTAGACACGAGGAAGCTTTTGTGCTCCCAAAATGTTCATGTTAGCTGAAAGAGGCAGCTCAGCTTGATCCAGCCTATGGTAATCTGTTATTACTGGATAAAAGTGGACGGTTTTCAGCTGTAAAAGTTCCATGAACTTTGGAAAGCTGATGTTCAAGGTCATCTACTCGGATATGTTGGGATAGACAGCAAGCATTAACTTCACTTTTAAACTGGCCTGATTTTTCTGTCAAGGTTGGTGTTGAGAGCTTGGTCTCCAGCTATGACTGAGCAGTTTTCAGTTTCAGTTTGCCTTTGGGCAAAGAAACTGGTTCTCCCAGAAACAACACTGGGGGAACAATGCCTTTATTTCA
The DNA here is from genome assembly GCF_001858045.2 of Oreochromis niloticus. Taxonomy (NCBI): domain Eukaryota; kingdom Metazoa; phylum Chordata; class Actinopteri; order Cichliformes; family Cichlidae; genus Oreochromis; species Oreochromis niloticus. The sequence goes on from NC_031969.2 coordinate 3,680,708, forward strand.
ACATTCATTGGATTGCACACTGTGAATTCATCCCTCGGGGAAACTGTCAACATGGAGGTCCACTGTAGTATCCTGAGGGGTCTGAGGGATAAATATTCAGAGGCAACCTTTTGAATTCTGATATAAAGGAACTTCTGTTAGAAAATCTAATAACTGCAGCTACACTGAAAATTGTCCAGAGGTTCACGAGAAAGTGATCTTGAATGTGAGATTTAAAATGCCAGATTTAAACCATGTAAGGATTCTGATATTTATAGGCCTGTTCTCAGAACTATTTGACATTTACATTGTTCTTTATTCTTAAAAACAAACAAAAAAACATAACTTTTTAGCTGTATATATATGAATACAGGGTAATAAGATACATTAGCCAACGTAACAGGTGTAACTTATGGGCAAATCCTTAAATAAGTAAAGTAAGTACATTGCACAAATCATTGGTGATGAACTATGAATTTTACAAATTTCTCTTGCTTTAACCTCTAATGTAATTATTTTTGACATCTACATCGTTGGTTTTCACTTTTCCCTTGAAAGCAGTTCACTACCAGCATTCATTAAATAATTGTTCTTGTGGGACTTACCAATTTCCTTTATTTTCAATAATCCATCCTGAAAATGAGTCCGACTTCAAATGTAATGTACATTTTTAACATATCTTCCTTTGATTCAGGAGATAGTCTGTTCTGAATCATAAGTCATTATTTCACAACATAATGTCTTTATGAAAATTTCACTGCCAAAGGCTGCTTTGATCTTGAACAATATGGTGCTTTGCTGTTACATTTCATTGTTCCCTTCCAAAATCCAGATGCTTTGCTAGCTCAAAATGGATTTAATGTTTGCTAAGGTTTGATGTGATGATGACTGTGGGTGATTCATATCCACAGTTTAATGTCTGAATATTGACTGCCTTCAAGCTTTCTCTCGGAGCATATGACGCACATTTGTTTACGTGAGAAATAATGATAATTTTCCTCTGGAACTTTCAAACTTGAGAAATGGTGAATAATAATAATAATAATAATGATGATAATAATGGTACTCTATGTATGTCCATATGATTGTTCCCAAACTAAAATTAATCTATAAAATACTGAGGTTACCAACGGGTGTAACTTGTTTATGGTTTAAACTGATTAAAATATTTACTTCAAATTAAAAGCTCTGTTTCTTTTTCTGTATGTAGAAACTGCACGACCGAGGCCAAATGTGATGGTTAATTAAAAGCACATAATGCTGAATCCTGCCCAATAATCATTCATTCAAGGGCACAAATTATTGATTACATGTTTTTTTCTTTCTCTGTGGCACTACTTGGGCTTGGTACTTAAACACTGCTGATCTAATATTTTTAAACATATATCTATTTGGCTTGTTGTTTGTATTAGCTCACCCATCATATTCCCTTTTAAAGAAGCTTTTATAGGTGTTCTTTGAAACCTCCTGAAAATATCAAAGTCAGCATATTTGTGTTATTCCCAGACACTTTCCAGAAGAAGACTCTTTTCCACCACAGAAACCAGGGTTTAAATGAAGAATAAGGATACAGCATTAGCCCTAAGCGTAAGCCTCTGCCAAGTATTATTTTCTGAAGGATGATTTTTGGTTATTGTGCCCCAGCATGGCTAAAGGTTAAAAAGGAATGGATATGTGGAATCCAAATTCTTCCAAGTATTTTGTACTGTATCATGGAGCTTAACATGAACACAGGCATTTCAGATTGGGTTGACATTCTTGTGCATACCAAATACCTCAAGAACCTCAGGAGATTTTATTACATATGGCTTAAACATACACGAATTTAAAAATCTGTGTTAAAGGTCAGGACAAGTGTGACGTACAGAAGCATAGATGGATGTCGCCGCAGAGACGTCAGTTACTGACGTGTGTACCTCCAGTTTTGAAGGTTCTAATTGATTTTTGTCTGTTGTCATTTTCAAGCTTTAAAACTAAACGTGATTAGCAGGCGGTGAATCTGACTACAAAGCTGTTTGTCTGTAATACCTGTTCCTGCTAATCTTCAGATCGGCCCACCCTAAAGCATATCTTGCTTTACGTATTTTGTTTTAAATGAAGCCTTACTGTAATCACAAATTAGAATTATCATGTTTTATTGATGACCAGAAACCGAATCTGTATTCAGTCTGTGCCCAAAAAATGAATTAATGTACTGGTTATGGCAATGTTGCACACTAATGTTAAATATAATTAAATGGAGTGATGACACATCTTGACACATATAGATGTAAACTGCATATATATGAAGGTGAGATGCTAAATCTTGTCTACTCTTGGATATTTTGCTTAAAAGCATGTTTGACTAATTTATTTGATAAACATTGATCACATCAGATTCATTATGCTTGGGTCATGGCAGAAAACCTCTGTGTGCACTTGCATCTTTCTGTGCATTTATACTGGAGTTGGTGTGGCGGTACAATAGCTGCTGCTGATACTTGGGATGGGTTAATTTCAGAGAATAAGTTTCCCTGCAGGGATCAATAATGACACCCTGATCATATTTTTTAGGATCAGTAAGCATTACAGTGGTCATGCTCTGATAGGCACTGTGTAATCTGTTACCTATTAAATACATTTTCATTTTTGCACGATGACAATTTTAGTCTCTGATTTTACTGTACAAAACAGTCTTTTTTGGGATGTTTAAATTTACACTAATACCTGCATTACAGTGTATTTTATGTTTGTTACATTATGTGTCACCCTCCTAAGTCTTTCAAGGATTGTAGGCGAGTGGAGACAGATAGAGGGATGATTACACTCTTAATACAACAAGTGTAACAGAAAGTGCCCACTTCATCTGGTAAATAGCAAAGCCAGGCCACTCATCCACTTAGCTCTTACATTATCGCTAGTCTCTTATCTGAGGTTTGTGTATTGACAGCAGTGATACTTAATCCTGCAAGTTTTAAAATCAAGCTTTCAAGCCCCTGTCAGCTTAGTGCAAATTGTTCCCTTTGCAATTTGCTCTGTGTTTAAAGTTATTATGTGTAAATTCTGAACAGGATCGTACACTGTTTAAATCTGAACTAAGCATGCGTTACGTCTCTCGAGTCCTTTTGTTTCATTTCTATTTATTTCAATTTATGGTGATTAACATTTTACTATAGGACACAGAGAAATCATAAGGAAACATTAACCCCATAATGCTCTATTTAAAAGGTCTATCCTTATAATTCCCCACAAGACTTGCTCATTGTGATGAAGGCTAAGAAGTGTCACTGTTATTCCCAGAGGGAGCAGTGTCAACCACTAATCACAGTCACTGTGGCACGCTGTGGTTCAGACAAATATGATATGAGATCAGATGACTGACAGTAGTAGCTCAGGCTCTGCTAATCCAAAGCGCCAGGGAATGTAGGTCGGCTGGGCTAATGAAATATCTGGATTACTGAATCACTGTGCCAGGGCTCATCTGAAATAAATTTGTTGGAGTTTTTGTTAATATGCATGCAAATGCGCATATCAGTCCCTTCATGATCTAATTTGTGACAAAAATGGAGCTTTTTATTGTGTTTTCTTTTTTCTCTCCTTTTTAACACAGCCAAGTGATTGAAACTATGACAAAGCACACAGCTAATCGTGCAAATATCCTCTACAATTATTGATCAAATAAGAAAAATAATTTTTGTTGCCCAGTAATAAAAAAGAAGTGGAACCCTGAGATACAAGGACACATCGCAAACTACGGGAAAGGGAAAATAATAATGAGCAGAAGTGCTGTGGGGGTGGACGAGTGATACTACTCTGTCTTACCTGTCTGTCAGGTAACTACTTCTTAAAGCGCTTACTTAAAGTGGCAATGGTAAGCTTTTCATTCAGATTTATTGCTTTCTGTCTTCTTAAGTGTTACCAACAACCACAAGGAGCAAAGCAGGAAATTTATTGTTTGTTTGAGCCTTAACTTTCCTGGGACATTTTTTACCTCGTTGTAGACAGAAGTATACAGACAGAGTGAGTCTCATTGAACTAATCTAAATGTCAGTGGTGCTTTTTTTCCTGTATATTCTGCAATCAATTTTTATTCTAACTGAAGTGAAATAAATTAGAAGACTTTATTAAGTTGTATAGATTCAGCATTTTATATAACTGGGTCACTAGCATTCAATTAATGGCCTATCAATTGGTGTTTGTAGTAGGTATAAGAAGCTTTTGCTAGTGACTTACCTGCTGCCCCCAAATGTGGCTCTAACCTATGTCAAGCACAGCTAATGACTTGTGGACTAAGGCAGGCCCAGGCCACTGGGTTATGCCAAGTTATGCCGACTTTCAAACAAATAAATTAGGTTTAAGGACAATATTTCCACCTGAAATGTGCAGGAGTTGAGGTATGAAGTAGTCTAAAAAATTTCAGCATAATGCAAGTGCCTTGAATGTACTTTCCACAACTCTTTGAAAAACAGCAGCATCCATTAGGTTGTGAACAGCATTTGGTTTGAGCAACAGCTTCGTATTCCAGTGATGGCGATCCCTCACTAAAACAGGGCGTTATAGCGATGTAATATGTTCAGCTTTCTGCTTGAATCAGGGATCAAGACATTAACAGCTTGTGACTGCACGCTGCAAAAACTCTTAGCACCTTTTAGATCCCCCGGGTGTTGTTGTTCGAAATGGTTTCAGACAAAGTGGTGTGTGTACAGTTGGGTTCCAGGGGGCCTTAATCCACCCATGCATCAAATCCACAATCCATGTTGCTTACCACACTAGGCTTAACAGGACCTGTCCTGTGGGATGGCTTTAGCACACAGATGTTTCATTGCAGGCTCTCTGCTTCCTTATTTAACAGTAGATCAGAATTCTCTGTTCTTTTGTGGCAGCCAGGCCAGCTGTATTATAGGAAAGTCATGCAGGATTTTCTCAGAGCTGCCTGATGAACTGTGAAACCATGTGCTCTGGCTTTCCTACATTTCTGGTGTGGGATGGTTTTAGCAGTCGGCAGTGTTCTTTTTCATTCATTTGTTGCAAATAATGTCTTCTTAGATTTCAGTCCTGTGGCAGTAGTGATCTGTATCACAGGAAGCTCATGCTGGATTTGTCAGATGACTTCAGATATTTTCAAAGGTGCTCAGAGGTGTAATGCTGTGCTGTTGATGGTCTATACTGAGGTCATATGTTATGTGTTATATGCAGTGTTGGGAAGGTTACTTTTAAAATGTATTCCACTACAGGTTACAGAATACATGGTCCAAAATGTAGTTTGTAACGTATTCTGTCAAGTTACTCAATTTGAGTAACGTATTCCGAATACTTTGGATTACTTGATATATTGTCATGCTTTTTGCAACTGCATGAATGCACTATTGCTGTGGAATTTATTACTATTACTCAAGGCTACTTGCCACCGAGCTAACATTGTTAGCTGGCATTAGCTGAGGTTAGATCATAGACTGCAGACTGTTAGACTTGATGGATAGCATTAACAACCTGCTAGCTGCAAATAATCATGTGCAGTTCTGAAAGCAATACCAACTAGATTTATAAATCTTAATATAAAATGAGTAACAGTAGGATGGACATTAGGTAAGGCTGCACTTTTTGCAGTGATCTCGTATAGAAAACTATTTCTGTATCAGCAATATGTTTCTTTCTGTCTGCTTTCAGAACTGCACATGATTATTTGCAGCAGGTTGTAATGCAGCCTTCATTAATAGTAATAAATCACACAGCAATAGTACATCGAAGATACTGAAGTGACACATAACCCAGGTAGCTACCACAACTACAACAAGGTAGTTGCAGTAGGCTAACGTTAGTTTTTAAAAAAGAACATACTTCCAGATGTTTCTTTAGGTTTGAGTCTTTTGACGCTGAGAGCAGCTTGGCTGCTGGCAAACAGAGTTTGCATTGCACGGTCAGATTTCGCCCATCCCTTTCTTCTTTAAATGTGAAGTGGGGTTGGAATTTCCAAGTAAGAAATGCATTCCTGCCCGTGCACTGCTGGCTCTGTTGTGCTGGCTGGTCCGTTGTGTAACTGACGCCACCAACATTAACAGGACACTTACATTAGAGCCTCTTATTGTGTGTTTTGTTTGCGTGGAATTACCAAATTTAGAGAGGAGATAGTCTAACCGCTGTGTAATCCATTTATTTCAACAAAGTAACTGTATTCTAATTATCACCTTTTTAAATGGTTACCGTAACGGAATACAGTTACTCATATTTTGTATTTTAAATACGTAACGCCAGTGCATGTATTCAGTTACTCCCCAACACTGGTTATATGTTCGTACACTATATTTACTTTTCTCATAAAATAAGGCCACATACAAATTCCATTTTTTTTAAATTTCAGTTTTATTCTGTTTTTAACCATAAAATTGAATCAGAATGATTTTAAGGTGACGGGCACAAGCTTGCTCTCCTAATTTTACAGTGTGGATTTCTCCCTATGAGCAAACACCTTTATGTGGATCACTGAGAAAACAATAGTTGTAGTTGTTGTAGAAGAGAAGCAATGTAGTTACAGCAAAAAGCTCCACGACTGTAGAAACAAAAATGTCAGAGGAAGAGAAAAGAAATGGCACACTTATCCAAAGTGTTTCCTTGTGAGTGACAGCAGATTAAAAGAAAAAAAATACTGCTTGGGCTGCAGTAACCAAGGTAGTGAATGTTGCGTCTCCTGTAGATCAGGTAAGAAAGAAAAGGTTAAACACTAAACAAAGAGTATCAAACCAGAGGAAAAACAGGGAAATGGGCAGATGACATGACCACCTACTGCACAATCATTCATGCAAACACTTACCATGTTGAAACCATATGTATTTTTTGTAAGTATTTAAAAGTGTTGTGTGAGTTACTGAATTTGTGACTCATTGCTTTTGGAAAATATGTATATGTATTTAGAGGTGATATGTCTAAACTTGCATATCACCTCTATGAGCTGATAGAGGTGATATGCCAGTTTAGGGGGGGATGTGATAAAATCTGTGGTTTAAAAATACAATTCACTTTAACACTGGGAGATGTGACAGTGGAATCTTAAAAAGTTAAAGCATGTGGACCTGTGACAGTGCATCCCAAGACAGTATTGTGTGGCAGAAAGAATCTCTTTGAGTTGCTGCTCGGGGCTTTTTGTTGTTGTTGTCATGCTGTGAGGGAATATAATTCAGAGATAAACAGGATTCATTATTTTGTAAATGATATAGCTGTAAATAATTAAGAGCAGTTTACACCCTCTTACTTTAACATGTTTTATAATAAAAAACAAATATAATACGTTATTTTTTCTTTTATTCATTTATTCATTTAACCCTTTCTGCAGCTTCACTTGTGGGTATCTTGGAAAAGTCTTCAGTTGAGTAAAGGAAAAACTAAACTCTGGCATCAGGTGACATTTCAGTATATACTTGAACAGAACGCTGTGAAGCTCTTGGGCATTCTGTGTTGCTATCAGATAATTACTCACAACTTTTCTCATTTAATGTTATTACTGCTGTCTACACAGACAGATAGACTCTTGTGTCCTCTCCTGTGTTTTCCTGGTTCTAAATGAGAAAATTAGAATTAAATGAGATGACAATTCTGCTTGATATCACTATGTTGCTCTTCTATTTTTCCTGCTACCTTTCTTCTGTTTAGGGAAGCAAAACGCTGCGCATGCTTATGTGTCAACTCCTCATGAATTAATTATTAAACTCGTAATAGCTTAGTTCTGTTTCAGCAAGATTTGTGTGCATGTTTAAAACAGATCCCACATATCGTCACCTGTTTTAAGTGTTAATGGACGTCTCCTGTCTGTTATATCGAGGCTAACTGAAAACACAGAGGACAGGAGACATTACCTTAAGAATACTTAATAAGCTAGAAGAACACTTTGAAAGACAGGCTGTCTCACAACATGGTTTTCAGGCAGAAAAAAATCCCAATATTGAACCTCCCGTTTGCATGCATGTGCAGGAGCTGGAGGACAGGCTGTGCAGTCGACATCACACCACTGTGAATGCATATGTGCTTTTCTGTGTGTGTGGTAGGAAAAATTACAATTATAACAAAATACCTACTGCCTGTCTCTTATAATTCATATTAACATTTTGGGAGTGTAAACAGACCCACTGCTAATAAAAACGCCTCGCCCTGTCAGAGGCAGTCATGCCTGAGTAACGGTGTGTCCTCTGCTTCTTTCATATTTTTATTGGTTTTTTTTGTTCGTCTGTTTGTTTATTTGTTTTTTTTCAAACTGCTGGAGGTGCTAGAAAAAAAAAGAGGAAAGGTTAATAGGATTCATCCTCTGAGTGGTGTATGGAACCATATAAATGTTTTTGTAAACACAGTTTATCAGGGCTAACCAACAGACCAACAAGGTAGAAAACAAACCTTTTTTTCTGAATTTGTTTCAAGATTCGACCACTTTACCCTTCTCCATGCTCTATTTATCACGATACTTTGATGGACAGTGAGTGTTGGCCAATAAGTCTATTGTCCGCCACTGAGTTAATCACATCAATTAAAAAATAATCAATCAATTAATAATAAAATTAACCCCAAACCATCCATGTTGGACAGGTACACATTTTTTAGTAATTTTGCCTTTGCGCACCAACTTACTGGATTTCTTTTTAAATTAAACAGTAGAAATATGACTTTTAGCTTTTGCAGAGATTTAATAAAAGCATGGCATTAACTATTTCAAAATTGTAGCTGTTTTTATAAAAAGCCATAATGGGTCATTGTCCCCAAAACGTCTGGATCTTATTGCATAAATTTAACAGCAGTGGTACCTGGTGAGAAATACCGTTCACAGGACCACAGAGCTGCTTAATGTGATTTGTTATTATTGCTGCTGCATGTCACCCCAGGATAAACACAATGCTACAGTTCTTTATTACAGTTCTCAGAGTTTTGATGACTGAGTGCCATTTATGGGAAACCGTGTATGATTGAGGGTTAGGTTTCCCGAGCTGCACAGGAGAAGCACACACACACACACACACACACACACACATATATAAAGATATATATATATGTGTATATATATATATGTATATATATATATATATGTGTATATATATATATATATATATATATATATATATGTGTATATAGGTCGTTTTCATTGTATGTTTGTACAGAGTAATCTGATTAAGAAAATCGTTGATAGTCTTGGTGTTTGTGATGAGGATGGTTTTTTTAATCAGGGTTTGACTTTTTTGTGCTGGTTTACAGTTTTTAAAACTTTACTAAGGCTGGTGTTTGGCTGCATTGTTAAAGAATAGTTTAATATGACAACTTGTACAAAGAGGATCTTAAATACAAAGTTTTGTCATCTGTAGATACCATGCATGTTTAGACAAAGTAGTTTGCGTTTGTGAGCTGTGTGAGCCACATAATTATTACTTAAGACCTTCATTGCTGTCACTTGGATTTGGTGATGGTGAAAGGCAGCGGACTCCCTGGACAGGTTGCCAATCTGTGACAGAAGCATTCAAAAGCATTATTTGGCTTTGTATCTGCCTTTTCCCTCACCAAATCCTGACATCTGACAACAATGACTCATTACACACAATGCTGTCCAGTTACTTACACTGTGTGACGTTCCAGTCTAACCATATGAGACGGGCAGGATTTCTCTGACGGTCAAAGAAAACTAAATTAATGGTCTTTAAAAACTGTAGTAAGAGTTAAATCCTCTGTTTAAGTCTTGTTTCATGATTAATACTCTTGTGCATCTGCTGAGCGAGAGCACATAACATGGCCATCTGTGCTGGCGCGTGTGTATGTGTGTGTGTGTGTTTGGAAATATGCTGGAGAGAGAGAGAGAGGCACACGTAAAATTTATGTGTGAGAAAATTATATCAAAGATTGAGGGGAAATGTGAGGGTGAGTGTTTGTGTGACAGTAGATTGCTTCTGGGTGTATGTGCAGGTTAAGGAGTCAAAGAGAAAATTGGACAACTTTGACACTGTGTGTGTGTGTGTGTGTGTGTGTGTGTGTGTGTGTGTGTGTGTGTGTGTGTGTGTGTGTCTGTGTGTGTCTGTGTGTGTCTGTGTGTGTGTAGTATGTTATCCAGTTATCTGGGCCAGCCTCTCTTTCAGCCTCTAGCTCCTTGTAAGCAGAGTTTCCTCAGAAGCTGGTGCACAACAGATTGGTTGTTTTGGCTCCTGCTGTGAGCAGCAGATTTCTTTGTTGCTTGGAAATACACAAACCACATTTACATAAGTCTTTACTGTATAATTCTCACTGTTTCCACACATTCATATAGGTGCAAAAAGATATTATAGACTCACCAATTAATTACTGGAGAAAAGTCAGCTGAGGAATGTGCACATTTGGCATGTCGAGGATTACATGTATAATAACAAAAGGCAGCAGTTGCCCGTCTTCAGGTCTCTCCATCCAGAGCACAGACTTAATTAGTTATATGAGAGCCAAATGGGCCTAGGCCCTCCACCCAGGAGGGACGGCCCCAGCTTCCTGTTCTTAACTGACAGAAGTGGAACTCTTTCTAGTCTTCTGATATATCCAATCCACCTCGAGCATCCCCATGTAGGGCATTCAGATTCACTGCAGAGCCCTGCTGTGTTAACTTCTTAACAACCACCAGGGGTAGTGTTAGGGATAGGATTAAGCTATATCTATGCCAAATTGAAATCATGTAATAGAAGAACTTTAATAACAACATGCATGTGAAAGACTTGATTAAAAAGGTGACATATTTTAAGTTGAACCTATGCTTGTTTATGTTGTGGCCTAAATGTTAACAGTTTAAATTACTGATTTATGTTAGCTTGAACTAATCTCTGCTGACCTCTCTCATTAACCTTTTCCCTCCAAGGGCTGCTCCCTATTGGGAATTGTTCATCCACGCGATTCTCTATTGCATGTGTTTAAATCAAGGCCCGAATTCAAGCCTTTGAGTTCAGTCCACATATCACGTTGGGTTTACAATTTCAAGAGAAGTCAGAGACGGAGTGCTTCTTTAATGAGAGTGCTTCGTAAGACAGAGTACTCCTTTAGACACTGTTTTAAAGAATATTGTTTGATTTGCATGGCTGCTTTGAATCCACACACCAGGAGAGATATAGAATGGTGGGCGGGGAACAGAGGCTTCAATAAGTCACCTTACAGAAAAGAGCCATGCAGCTACAGCAAATAATTTTTTTTCCTTGAGCCAAATCTCAAAGGGATGGAGGTATAAAGGCAAGTTTCATCATTACAAAGGAAATAGCTGAGTCAGGGATTTACAGAGAAACTGCAGACTTTATTTGGAATTTTTTTTCTTCTCTTTCTCTCGCTTTTTTTTTGCAGGCATTTTGAGGTCAAAAGGCTGGAACAGATCAACCGTAGATATTTAACTTTTTTTATTATTAAAAAGTCCCACAAAGCCACTGATTTGTGATGTGCAGAACTTTCAAAGAGGCTCTGTGACACAGAGAAATATCTGCAAGAGACATGAAAGAAAGTTTAGAGATATTCAGTTAATAATAATAATAATGGATTGCATTTATATAGCGCTTTTCAAGGCACTTTACAATTCCACTATTCATTCACTCTCACATTCACACACTGGTGGAGGCAAGCTACAGTTGTAGCCACAGCTGCCCTGGGGCAGACTGACAGAAGCGAGGCTGCCATATCCGGCATCGGCCCCTCTGGCCAACACCAGTAGGCAGTAGGTGAAGTGTCTTGCCCAAGGACACAACAACCAGGACAGAGAGCCCAAGGATCGAACCAGCGACCTTCTGGTTACAGATGCGCTTCCCAACCCCCTGAGCCACGGTTGCCCCCAGTTGTCTGTATGGAAGCCTGTAATCAGAATGCATTATTTAGCTTCACTAGTATGATAGCTAAGCAAGACAACACTGCTCTGTGGTAGCTGCATTCCGCATTTCTCATTAAATTAAAGCTCTCTTACTAAAAAAGTTTACCTTATTTAACTTCGGGCAATCTGTCATTCAAGATCATCTTCTTATTAACCTCTGGATCTTACACATGGCTGATATGGGTCTGCTCCACAGTTTTGAAAACTTCTAACCTTTAATTGATTTTAATTGGAGGATAATCCAGTGACTGGTCAGCTTTTGAGCAATATGGTGTTGATAAAAAAAACAAAAACTCACAGAGACAACAACCCTCTCTATTTTTAAGATCGGACTTTCCTTTTTCATGAAGCTTCTAGTTAAGGGTGGATGGAGTGACCCTGAACCAGCCGTTAGTTATGCTGCTGTAGGCTCTGCGGGACTTCATGTGACACATTGTGATGCAGTGAGCACTGCTTCTTCGCTCACCTCTTTTTACCCATGTGTGTGTTTAGACGCCACTGCAGCATGTCATTAAATTATTGTCTGTGTTTGGTCCTATTTTTGTCCCGTCTCCCTACGCTCTTTCTTCTTTTCTCTTGCCACTCACCTGCCTATCCGGTTGCAGCAGATGCCTGACCCTTCCTGAGCCTGTTTCTGCTGAAAGTTTCTTCCTATTAAAAAGGAGTTTTTCCTTCCCGCTGTTGCAAAGAACTCACAGGGGAATACTTTAGCATCTTTACCTCACAGTGTAAAGCATCTCTGAACTTTATTAGCTGCCAGAGCAATCAAGAAAATGTTTCGTTTGTATATAGCTCTTTATATTGCTTTTTTTATTGTTCTTTTTTAAACAGCGACTTTTATCCCTTTCCATTGGTTGGTAGTCATCAAATAGAATTTGGTTGTATCGTCCTACAATTTCAATCAGATAATCATATCTTATATTATTAGTATACTCTGTCATGCTTTGCAATCAACCTTCTGAGTTATTAATATTGAAAAATTTAAAGTGATGCTTTTAAACTAGTTAACAAACACTATGTAGTGTATCTGTAAACCATATATGGATTGCTAAATTTAGCATTTAGCTATACTAATGATTCGTAAATATTCCTAATTTTTTTGTGTGCAGTAAAATGATGACTGCATGATGCAGAGTTTGCTTTTTCTTGGAGTGTGGAATGAAACCAGACTGTGTTTGCCTCGTGTGCTCAAAGCACCCAAACTGAAAATTGATTGGTATGAAGCATATTCTTTCTACTGAAATGTCTATATTTGATTTGGGGCTGAACTGTCCCTTTAATGGCCAATCGACAACAATATTACCTTGCAATCTATCTTGCGTCAACTTGTGACCATGTTCCACTGAAAAGGACTTTAACTTCATTACATCCGACGCAGTGACAGGGCGACCTTCACATTCACAGCAAAGAGACGCTACAGAAAGGTGCGATAAGACCTCCAAATATGACAAATGACTATCTTCACAAAGACTTGCTCTGCAGCATGCTGACATTTTACTAATAGATTAGACAGTACATGTGCGTGTGCATGTGTGTGTGTGTGCGTGTGGTTGTGAAGTGACAGTTCATTAGTCTTCTCCTTTCTGACTCCACCACATAAATGCACGTAAAGGGAAACATGCACACACCCATTCAGTCAAACAGTAATTGATCAGTGACGACAATCTCTCATTAAGAAACCCTGGCACAATTTGGACTTTATTAAAATCATTCAATTTTGATCCAAAATTAATTGATAATAATATGAAAAGTCCTCCTTAACTAGATGCAGAGTTTAAGCTTCGAGGCCAAGAGACAAATTAAACTCCTCCGTGTTTATAATTGGTGATTGTGGTACATTTGCATCATCCATTTGATCTGATTTGAAGTTCGCCTTGAAGAGTTTGTTAGTGTGGCAGAGTGGGTCCTCGTGCTCAAATATCCTCTTCTGAAATACTTTATTTCTCAAGGAAATGCTTTTAAAACTCATTCAGACATCCTTCACAGAACTTAACTTGCTTTAAGCAGAAGCTATAACATGCTCCGAGTTGAGGAAAATGGGGTCAAATTAATAATTGATGACTTGGCTTGTTTTTGTGCAGATGTCTTTAATGCACAACTGTGAAAAAGATCTAACAAAAGTTACGTGAAATTGCACAATTCCTTAAATTCATTCCAGTTTTGTTTATATGAATAACGCAAATATCATTGTGAACTGGGACTATAGTTCCAGAAACAGGAAAAATAATCCAGAACAAATAATTAATTCATCTTTTTCTGATTTCTTAAGCAGAAATGGTGAAACAGCATAAAAGGGCACTCTGATGCTCACCCAGCATCTTTGTTGGAAGCAATAAAGAGACTTAGCGTGGTGGTTGTTGTGCAGTCTTGCTGACAGGTATGCAGACAGACACTGAACACATCTGTAGACTCATTTGCTAAGTCCTCTGGTAATATTTTAGGTAATTTGTTATTTTTTTTCTTAGACTAAATGATTTGTTGATTAATTAAAGATAAACAGTAGTTAGTAAAGCAACACTGGTCTGCAAAAATATGTTTGATTTGCTTACTGGGAATAGACCAGATTTTAATCTATTTTTTTTAAACTGATTTCAGATATGAAATCCAATTTAAGCTTGCACGTCAGGTTTGGAGGTACATATATATCACTGGCATTTTTGACACTATATATATATATATATATATTTTTTGACACAATATCAATATGGTATATCACCACAATATTGACATTTAAACTGCTTGTCACCAAAATTGTTTTACGTTTATTCTGAAAACAAAACAGTAAACAATACCAAAGATGTGTTAAAGCATGTTTCTGTCAATTTGAGGCACTTGCTTTTTGCATACTGCACCATCTCTCTTTGCAAGAACTAACAGAACTCCGACATCGTGCTTTGATTAAATTTTCCCTGTCGGCTTTCCATTACTTTTATATCTTGATGAAATCTTTCTCCATGCTCATCACTGACATCACCCAGATTTGGTGGGAAAAAGTTGAGATGAGAATGTAAAAAGTGCGTCTTCAGTGACATTCTGGCACTCATTAGCAGATATGCTTTCAGCATGTTATCCACAGGCTCAGGATAAGTCCCTTCTCTGTGATTGCCAAGAAAGTTCTGGACAACTTGCACCAGTGCTTCCCATGCTGCTGATTCAGTTAGCTTCAGTTTTCCTTTGAAGTCATTGTTGAGCATCGGTTCACAGATTTCAGGGCCAACAAAAACACCTGGCTTAACATTGGCTCCGCTTTTTTCAGGAACAAACTTGTATCTTAAAGCTGAAATGGATCCTAGCTTTCCAATTCTTGGAACATCATAACTAAAAAAACTAAAACGACATGCTAAGACGGCTTCTACAAGTCTCATTCACTCAGTCAAACAGTGAATTTATCTGTGCCTAAGCACATTGTTTAACATTTGCACACACCACCGTCAATGGATGCATCGGGGACAACTCGGGCTCAGTTTTGTAAAAGATACTTTGATCAGGTGCACCAGGGACTGGTCCACCAACCTTCTGATTGGCAGACAACCTGCTCTACCACCTGACTCGTAGTCACCCCGAGTTTGTGCAGGTGACATTACTCCCATCCAAATACTAACCAGGCCAGACGGTGCTTAGCTTCCAAGATCAAACGAGATCTTGTTATCACATTAATTATGTCACATCAGCATCTGAGTGCTCGTCAGTATCTGCATGGGCATAGGTTGGGTTTGAGCGAAACCTGTTAGACACTTTATTTCCCTACATTATGGCTAATTTCTGTGCACCGATTTGTGCATTTTGTGAACTAATTTATTATAGAAATGTCTTTGGTCATTTATATCAGTGTTGATGACTGAGTGCTGGTTTAGTGAGCCAGTATATGAATGAGTATTGCAAGAGAAAAACACATATATTTAAGGATGCCTAATTTGAATTTTGTAGTCTGTTTTTTTTTGTTATATTGTGGTTATTTTCAAGATGGATTGTATTTATATATCTCCTGTTGTAATTGTTAATGTTTCCTGGGCTCCAAAGTAATACATCACAAGTGTTCCTTCCTTTGTGCATGCTAAAAAATGACACAGATATTTGTGCAAACTTTAATGAGTTTACATCTCAGATACTATCTTGTGAAGTCAGACAGAAGGCAAGAAGGTCAGGAAAGATTTCCCATTGTCCTTCCATTTCATTTAGCCTCCTTCATCATTATAAACGGGCCCATCTGTGCACTACACCAATGGAGGTCCTGTGCAGTTTGTGATGGATCACAACAGTCTGAGTTTTACCACTAAAGACTTATTATTATTATTATCATTATTATTATTATTATTATTATTATTATTATTATTATTATTATTATTATTATTATTCAAGAGAAGATTATTATTATTCTGAAGCACAATTTGGGAGTACCCCAAAATCTACATCTTTTAAATCTAGAAAAATAGGATAACTTGTTTGAATATAAGGCATAGATAAAGCATAAAGTAAAGTATAGTAACTGTGAGGTGCAGTAGGAGGCCAAAAGCCCTGTGGCACTTCTAAAAAATCCTCACCAAGTTTTATGTGGGTACACTTCACCTGTACAATCTTGATTTTGGAATTGTTAAAGAAGTACTGATGAAATCTTCAGGAGTAATCAGCTATAAAAGTTTCTTCAGTTTTCTGAACATGTAATGAGGAGAGCGATCGCAGAAGAGTAAAGAAGGTACAGGTAAAGACCAGACAAGAGAAATTTCAAGAGCAGACGGAGTGAAATGAGAAAACAAAAGAATAGACAGAAAGAAAGTAGTGATTTGGAGAACACGACTAGAGAGGAGGTTGTTAGAGATGGGAAAGGGAAAAAAACGGGAACAGAATGGGAGATGAAGGAATAGAGTAGATGGAATTAGACAGAGGTGAGCAGGGGGTCATTCACACAGAGAATTAATCATTTTGACAGCCTATCTGTCTCCCTCTCTCTGCCATTTATACACACACATAAATCACATGCTCTCCTTCAGCCACTTAACCAACCCTTGCTGTAGAGTACTAACACACAATAAACTCCAGACTTTCAGTTCAGTAAACCTTCTGAGGTCTTTATACAGTCAAATAGATGACGAATAAAGGGAAACCCTGAGTCAGAGCTTTTGGACGTTTACATTTTTCAAAATAAATGATGAACATGTCATTTATATGCATTACGTTAGTCTTCTGTGCTGTTCTAGAGTGTACTGAACTGTGACTTCTCAACCAACCTCACACAAAATGGTCAACTTTGTCTACTGGTATTAAATGATGTTGCATTGCCCCTGTTTGATAAACAGTATATTAGCAAACATAACCTGGTCTATGAAAAAGGGGACACTGTGATCTCAAACCCAGCTTATCTGCTGTAAGCTTAGATTGGATTTACAGAAATATGTGTCTTGCCCTCTTTAGAGTCAGTGCGGGTTCCAAACTGGGGATTCCAGTGGGCTTGTCACTATGTTTAATGTATGTTTTTAGCATTAATTAATATGTTTAATGAGAATTTAATCCAGCTGCTGATTAAAGATGTGACCCTTGTCTCAAAGGAAAACCTTGACTTGACATAAATGATTTTCCTTCTTATTATGTATGTTATTATAGGCTGTCATCCATGTATCCAAGTGCTAAACTTTGCAGTTATACGTTTCTGTCGCAGCTCATTCACTAAAAAACACAATCTGACCAAGTTGATACTGGACGTTGACGACGGTCCTCTTTTAGATGTAGAGATGTAGTTAGATTGGCCATGGAATATGTTGGACTTTTATCAGCCTGGAGACTGGAGTTAAGTTCCCATTTGACCACCAACTTTTAACTTTGCTTTCACTCAGTGGTTAGTTTAGCTAATTCTTTTGCTTTTGTAGTTTTAGGTGATAAATATTTGGTTAATGGTTTTGGTTAAAAATTGCTTCATCACTCCATTAATCCTCTACATTGACATTTATCCAGTGCAAAAATTACTTTACAAATGTCTATATGTGATGAGTTGAGAGTGGAAGACCATTCTCACTATTGTCAGAATACTGTGGTTACAAGACAATAACAGTAACAGACTGAACCATATATAAGAAATAGCTGTAATATATACAAATAGCTCAATTATAAATATCCAGAATCTTACAGAGGTGAAACATGACTGTCATTGGCTGACGTGTCACAGCACAGATGTCAAAGGCACCTTGTTGCCTGGCTTCAATCTCCTTTACACCCACTTAGATCTCACTTAATACTGAGGACAAAAATAAATCAAAGAACATTTTTGTATGAAGTCCCAGTTCCAGCGTTTACCTAATAAAGCCTTTCAATAAAATACTGGCCAAATATATGGCAGTTCAATATAAGCCATGTGCGATATATGTAAATCAGTTCTGTTTACAAGAGAAAAATGGTGAAGTCAACATTTGCAGGAAAGTGCAGGAGTCACCTAAGCTAGCTATGTGCACCTTTCAGGAAAATGATTAGCAGAACCTCACATTGAAGCAGCTCCAAGGTGTTCATGCTGATATTGTGACTGTTTTTCAACTTTGTTGTGAGAACACAGAACATGTAATTATAGATTGGATCAACAGGCATGATGTCTACTTCAGGGGGAAAAAAATGTACGGAAAATTTGAGGGAATTCCAGTAAGCTTGCTTGAACAGTATGTTTGCATTTGAAATGGTGAACAAATCAGCAAGTGGATATTTATCCTTCTTCAACACAAATTAGCCTAAGAACTAAAATGTTACACCCTCCACTAACTTGGACTCAGTACTTGTTGTTTATGATCTTCCTTGAGTTTAAACATCTGCTAACATTAAAAAAGTAAATAGGCCAGTTTTCAGTAAGTGGGCTGAAATACCTTTGAGACCAAATGACCCAGAGACCACGAGAGATTCTACTGACCAGTAAACTTTCAACTGAAAGCTCTTGAGGCAGTTTCATATCTGAAAAAAAAGTGCTTAAAGCTTTTCAAGGCCACGGATATTCAGCATGCAGGGTTTTTCAAAGCACAGAACTGTAGAAATTGTATAAAACGAGCAGATGAAAAAGAGGCAGTATTTGATCATCCTGATTGCAAAGAGAGGGTTATTTTGCAGTAGTACAGTCATTCAGTATATGTTAAAGACTAATATCCATTTATTTAGAGATGAGGGTAAACTGGATGATGGTGAGGAATTTGTTTGGATGTGAAAAAGCCCTGAAAAAGGTATAATCTTCAAAGCTAATAAAGCAGATGTTGGTAGTCTCTCCCAGGCTGAAGGTTACATGGGCCATTGCTCCTCTTCTGAAAGAAATCAATCAGATTAATGATTCCCTCACACACCATTTCATTGAGGGCTACATAAAAGCACTGTTTAGTTGCTGTGGGTCCTGTAATGAGAAAATAATTATTTCAACATGTATAGAATAATGCAAGGCTTTATCAAAAAATATTTCAAGGTTTCCAAGCTGCAGAATTAGTTTTTTGCTTCTGTGTATTCATACAGAAGCTTAACAGGAGAACTCATTCAGTGATCTCCTTCAACTGAAAAATGGTGATGCTTTTATCAAAAGAAAAACAACAACAACAACGGCTTCACCGGTGCTTACAAACATTAAACAAGGTGAACACACAAGGCTATAAATATGTAGCATGGAGATCAGGGCAGATGAAATGATACAGACCTCTAAATGATAAAGACATCCGGCTTTCAAAATCATTATGCACAGTTATCAAAAGCCAATATGTAGAGCTGAAGTCAAGCTTTTCCCGGGGGTCAGTTTGACCCCCTCAGGCAACAATTGAGGTAATGTCATTTTCTGAAGATGTAGCTAAATTTCTATTATTTTTTTCTAATAATGAGTTACATCTTTGTGTTTCAGGTTTAGTTTTAGGGGTCTTATTACTTTTAAAAATAATTTTAAATTTTTTATTACACGTCATAAAGGTAGATACATATTTTATGAAAATGGGTACAAAAAACAACACAATAACCAACACATCTGAATGATTTTATTATTATAGGGAAAGAAGAGCTTAAATACAAGTTATGTGTTGTTTGAGCAATGCTAAAATAACGAAGGTATAAAAAACAGAGTGCTCACTATCAAAAAGGGTGAACTGTCTAAATTAATACACAGTGCAGTATTAATACACAGTTAACTACAGTAACAGATAACAAAATATGTACAGATTATACAATAAAGTTGTTTTTGTGAAAGTTAAACGGTGACAGTCCATCACTCTGCCCAGCCCTGCCTCTTCTTCACCAGACCTGCCGGCTCGTCTCTTTTTCCACCGTAAAATTTGCTCTGCTGCATCTGCAGCCCTTCACCTCCTCAGCTCTGCTTCTCAGGCCTGACTTGGCTGGTCTGCTCCACGAGTTACTCTTTAGTTGCTCAGATTAGTTCAGCACAGTCTGGTTCAGCTATGGGAATGAAACCCAGCTCAATATTCCATCTCTGACCCATTCAGCCCTGTAATAATTATTCATATATCAGTCAGCTAGCTTGGCTTATCAAATAGCTGACTTTATATCAAAATGTGCATAAATAATATGTATTGCTGGGCAGCCAGGCCTGCCACAACGGTTGCATGCAGAATTTCCAACGGTGGTCATAACGACTCCCCTGGCAGTTCAAAGAATAAATTCTGAATTGAAAAAAAAATAATTTCAATAAATAAATGTTTTTCTTTCCATCTCTTATATAGAAAAATTCAAAATATATTAAAACGAAACCATTTTGAGAAAAGTTATAAATAAGTGAAGACATTTAATTGTTGCATAGCATCGAGGTCATTAAAAAAAATCTGATTAATAACTGTTCAAATAAATGAAAGTCTTTTTCTAGACTTTTAAACAACACGTTTTACTTTTTAACCAAATCTCAACCTTGTTTCAGTGTTTGGAAAACTTTTCTAGTCATCGTGTTTTGAAATGGGACAATTTCTGAAATTAGCATGTGAAAATACATATGGAATTTTTTATGGAATTCAGTGAACGAGAAAATCTAAAAACAATCAATGAACTGAGCTGAAATAACTACCATGGCTCATTAAATTAAATATAATTACATTTATGCACAAACTTCTGAAATAATATAATAACTTCCTCATCTGTAGATTTAGTTTTTAAGGTCAGTTTTATCCACAATATTTTTTGTAAACTGAGTTATACAACTGTTTAATTTTGTAAAGTGGTGTAATACAAAGAAACACCCAAATCCAGTACTTCCATACTGGATTTTAAAAATGGTATATTCATCGTTTGTTCAATTCCACGTTAGATTTGGAAGATGAAAAACACTTTGATGTTTTCACATCTACCACATGTGATGACTTTTAGAAATTTTCACATGTAGACTGAAGAGTGCTTAATCTAAAAGCTGAACTTCTGATCTCAGATTTGAAACTGGCAAAGTTTAGAACTTTTATAACTGGATTTTCTTTTTAATCCAATATACCTTGCATAGTTGCACATTCTGCCTCCAGTTTCTAGACTCAAAATAGATGACTTGCCAAAAAAAATCGTGCAGTAGCTTTCATTTCTAGTACTGTGACTCACTGACTGTTAGGCTCACTGTAAACAATCACACTATATAAATCTTTAAATGAGGAAGTGAAATTAACTTTGAAAATGTTTTTTGCTGGAATTAGAGTACATCAAAGTTAACAGCTAATCATATTTCAGAGTTCACATTACAATAGACGAGATCAGGCTGCTGCAGATGAAGCAGTAAACATCTTTTCGAAGAAGTGTGGATTAGCCTGGTAAGAGATGCTCAGCCCTGCAGTGTTGTGGCTCTTTATCATATGCGCGTAGCAGAGATCCCTAAGGGAGAAAGTGGTTGGAAAATCACAGGCCTCTAGCAGCATAATGCTGTGAAAGAGCAAGGAAAGCAGAGCTTTCTACTTAGCGTTCTACAGCGTGATAATTAAGCCCATCGTGTCAACAGAGGGATAGCCAGAGAGCTTGTCTCTAATAGATACTGGCAGAGCAGAGGACTTAAATTAAAACCTCAGCCCTCACTGTGTGCTTATTGGGTTACATGCATTATGTAGTGGCCTATTAGAGTCCAGGCCCAGGTGGGACCGATCACATTTTCCTCTTTTAAATATTAGCATTTCATTTCCCTTAGTGTTGCTCCGAGGAACTGAAGCTCTTCCTAACCCATTTCTTTATCTGCCCAAAAGTGTTTCACTGTCTCTCAAACTCTCCCTCCAACCCATTTTTCTCTGTCAATCATTGGTTTGGCTAATCAGTGCCCAACTCTGTCCATTTCCTTTTCCATCACAGTTTTCCTTTCTTTGTGTTAGTCCTGTTAATGCCAGCTTCCTTCGTCTTTCTCTCGTTGGTTCTGTAATTGTTTGACTGAATGATTCCCGATTTTCTGTCTTTTTCATCATCTCATTTGCTAATTATTTTTGAGGGATTTGATGTATGTGGCTAATGGTATGCTACTTGCTCACTCTTATAGAATTTTTTTTTCACTAATTTGAAATTCTTAGTTGTATTAAAGGCAGTTATACTCTCCCCAGTTCTCCACTGCAGCTTTCCATTCTATCTCTTCGTGTACCGGGCTTATTTCCCACCAACTAACCAAGTCATACTTGGTTAGTTGGTCCCTCAATCAGGCACAAAATTAAAAAAGCTGATGTTGATTCTCTCTCCCGTTTTGGATTTCAGCTTCACAGCAGACAGGTTCATTTTCAGAAGTAAGAAAACATTCACTGACATTTGTAACAATGCTACTTTAATCAGAGCAAATCTAAAACGACTTCCTTTAAGTAGATAATTGAAAAATGCTGAAATCTCGAAAAACACATCTCTAATATGTGCTCAGTTATGATGTTAATTCTTTTCAGATCAGGCTCCAACTTTATATGTGTTCAATTCATCCAAAGTTCTGATGTTTCACATGAATACCACTTCACTCAGAACATTTACCGATAATGAACCAAAAACTTTTAATTTTTTTTCCTTTTCATCTCATTGTTAGTGGGGATAGACCATGCTCCGAGGTCCTCATTAAATTTCCTGTCCAGTGCCTTAACCATTCAACCATCGCAGCTTTCTTTTTTCTGTTTCAGCTTACCAAACCATCTCCATTCTCTTCGCCTCGTTCCATTAGTTCTATTTCCAAAAATGCTCCCCCTTTGTGCTCATATTTCCATTTCCTACAAATTCTCCTTTAATATCTCCGTATCACTTCATGTTATTTTTATCTTTAACCCCAACTCTTCTCCCTGTATATACATTTGATGCAATCGTATGCTTGATGGAAAACACAAAAAGGCTTTGAAGATTTTCTTCATGCTGCTTTGATTCTCTAAGACCACACATCAAACAGCGGTAACCTGTTTGTGCAGAATTACTTGAAGTATGTTTGATTGGTTTTCATCAATCCAGTACAAGGAACTCCTACATGCATTTGGCAAGTCCCAGTTGCTGTGCAACAACCCCATCGTCTAATGCAGATTTGTTAAAAGATGTGGAAGTGACTTGAGATCTTAGCTTGTCTGTCTGTACAAGCAGCCTCTCCTCTGCTGTAACGTCAGAGCCCTCTGTGTCTTAAGGATTTTTCACCAACATACAACTTTGTGAACTCTGAAATTATGAGGACTTCTGTATTTTTGGTGATAACTTGGTCTTATCTTGATACTTTGAACCATCCATGTTCTACCACTTGTATAGTTCACAGCAGCATAGTCTAAGCAGAGATGGTTAGATCGCACTCCTCTATCTTTTCTTGGGGATATGAAGGTGTTCCCAAGCCAGCCAAAGAGATGTAATGTCTCCAGTGTGTTCTTGATCTGTCTGGGGGTCAGGCATGTCCTCTTTAGTTTGGATTCACCCACGAGGAATTACAGTGAGATATCAGAACCACGTTAATAGGCTCCTTTCATGGAAGAGCATCTGCTCTACTCTGAGCTTTTCCTGAATCACTAAGCTCCTCACACTATCTATAAGGCTAAGCCCAGACACCTTTTGGAGAAAGCTCATTTCTGCCTCTTGTATCTTTGATCTTTTGGTTGCTACTCACCTTTACGCTCAGTTCTCTCTTTGCCTCAGCAGAGAGGTACAGTTTCCACCTCACTGCAGATGCTGCAGACTACCTGAAGGAGTGTTTCCCAAGTAATACAAGCAGTTTAGACAGATTAGACAAAGGGTAAAGTTATTTAGCAAGATTATAGCACTGTGGTTAGGTGGAGGAAAAGGCACTGTACACCAAAACTGAATCGCAAATTGGTTTGTTGTAAATTTGCAGCACACTAAGCATGCTAAGCATAGCATACCAGTATTAATTAACATTTCAAACATGCTAAAAAATCACCTGCCAGTAATTTTATTGTTACAGATCCACTATCCACTTTACTGCTGCTCTCTTTCCTTTCAGTAACTAGTTCACTGCAGCCATAGCTATGCACTTTGTGGCCGACAGTGACACTGTCACACTCCTGGAATAAACAAGGAATTCAAAGCTTTATGCAGACAATTTACAGAAGAATGTCCGGGCAGCAGTCCAAGACCTGGAGCTTTGGAAATGTTAATGCTACAGGACCAGAATCACACATGTAAACCAACAACAGAATGGTTGGAAAATCATTTTCAGCCTAGCTGTAGCATGACCTAATGAGGGTGGTTCAATTAAGACAACATGCTGGTGAACTGTGAAAATGTTTGGGCCAGTAGCCAACAGTCTGCTGATGTAACTCACACACCTTCTTATAAACAGGCCATTCTTCCACGTAGTTCGCTGAATTCAAATTGGAGATTTAAGATTAGACTATGCAAATTTTCCAGCACAACACTGGTACATGTCACACGACGTGTAAATGAAAATGCATTTGTCTTTATGCTTCCTGAACCTGTCGAGTGACGTAGAAGAGTGAAAATCAGCCATTTTTAGATTCTAAATCCCTTTCGTGCTTTTCTTCGAGGATTAATGCCGTGAATAGATTCCAGGCTGGTGAGTAATTGTTTAATTTTATACTACCCCAGCAGTGGTGTGTCACAATTAAACTGAAGCTGAGTGCTTTCTCCTCATTTATTATATACAAACAGCAGTAATGAATATGTGATTGCTGCAGTGTCATATAATATGTATGATAAATATGGTTGGGAGTCGGGTAAAGAGCATTAATATTTACGTGTTGCCAGGGGTGTTGTGAGGAGCTGACAACATACAGCTCTGGGGCTGTTTTAGCAACACGAAAAGCTGTTTTAATCCACACAAACATATTCGCTGTATTCTTCATACACAGAGGAAGGGATAAGGGCACCTAGCACGCACAAAATATAAAGGTTTGGTGACTGAGGCACAGTTAACCAGACAGAAAAACTATGCATCTGTGGACAATGGACACTTTTTGAGAAAGAATGTTTTGAGGCTGTAGTGGCAGAATGCAAGAAGAAAGTTTGGTTAGGAAGATTTTCTTCTCTGATTTGGACAAAACTACAGAAATATTAGCAAACATGTACAGAAATGTACCACAACCACAAAGAAAAGCAGTTAAAAGGAATTCTACATTGAATGCTGTATTCTTCCTAATCTGGCTGAATAGGGATCAAGACGTTTTATTTTAATAGATTGCAAATAGAAAGAATTAAACACCAGTTTCCTCCTGTACTAATATTCATTTATTGTTGTTATTGTTATTGACTGTGTATCCCATTTGATTTAACAGTTTTTTATTTTATTTTTAATGTTATAATTCATTATTTTAATGATTTACTTTGTAGGATTTTAGTGATTTTAGTTTGCCTTGTTTTCTATTAATTGCTCCACCTACTCTTGTAGTGATTTCTTGTGCTGCATACAGGAGCTATTGTGCAATAACTGTAGCAGGAGTTGCTACTTGCTAATCTGCCTTTGTAGATTAAGTCAATTTCTTTTAAATATCCAAGACAGGATTTCCTGATACTTTTTAAAATCATAATAGCCAGTAGCATCTTTACTTAGTAGGGTATCTGACTACTTCATCACATTCTCACAGCAGTTGTTGTAGTAGTAGTAGTTTTGTTACGTTTTTTGGGTTTTGAGAAGTGATTTAGTTCTCTATTTTGTATCACCAGGTTAATTATAGATGACTTTTGACTAGGTGACTAGCTTGTTTGTTGTCTTTGTCCTTTTGTGTCTCCTTTGTGAAGTCAGTCATGTCTCCATGTTTGTTTAAACAGTCTTAATCTCCTTCTCGGTTTTGGTTATAATTCCTGCATCTTTTACTCAGACAGTCTGTTGTCTCATGTGCTTGTTGTGCAGTTTAACTTGTCTTGTTATTTCTGATTTGCTCCCGCGGTGTTTCCCACTTGTTTTCCATCTTCCCACATTACCTGCTATGTATTTATTGTGTGTCCCCTTGTCCTCTTTCAAGGACAAGGGGACACATGCTCTTTCCTTCTGTGCCCCTCGTGTTCTGTAGTCTCTGAGTTTTTATATTTTATATATATACTATAGTAAAGTTACCTTTTGAGTGACCCTCTGTCACTTGGATCCACTCCCTGCTTGCTAAACTGTGATAAAAGGCCTGATAGGCTGTTTTCCAGGGTTAGCTTGACCCTGAAATGACAGGTGGTGGGGGATTTCAGGAAACCACGTCACTCAACACAGCCGTGTTCCTGTCCATTCTTCATTTTGGCAGTAGACAAAGTTGATATACTTCTGTAAGTGGGCCATGACGGTGTTGGCGCTGCGGGCAAACGGATTATCCATGTTAAAAATACATAAGTGGCTCATTAACAGTTTCACTGAAAGAGTTAAGAGGTGGCATATGTTATACTCTATTAATCATGAAAGTAATAATAAAAGCAACACCTACATTAAAACTCCATAATGTTTTACAGTTTATTACCAGTACTGTCATTATAATTTTAAGTAGTGCTGATTTTTGTGTTGTAAAAAAGTAGCAAATCATGTTGCAAGTTGTTGCATTCTATTGCTTTTACAACATTTGACTCTTTTCTAACATTACGACAGAAAAATAATGAGTGGGTATAAACATAACAGAATTAAATCAAACCAAATAATGGTTCATACCTGAACAATAAAAATTAACAAAGATAGTGAGTGCTGGCAATCTGTTTGCTTTCATATCAGATTAGTTTGAGACTGGACCAATGCCAAGCCCATCACTGATGGAGCAGGAGGAGGATGCAGGTAACCCTGGTACTTATTGCTGCCATAATGTATTTTTACAGCAGTCTTAGAAATGACTGTGTTTTATACAGTTGTGGACTTCCTCATTCATTAATACATGGTTCAATAATAATTATGCATTTTGTAATGTCATCCGTTTGCTGCTTTTCTCAGCTTCTATCAAGTTACACACGAAAACATGTGTCAAACAGATTAAACCACAGATTTCAGGAAAGAGCCTGACAGACTTTTATGATATTCATTAACAAGCCATAAAAACTAGCACCTCTACTGTACTGTGTCTGTACAAAAAATCCTACCTACTACCTTATTAAAATTCAGAGCACTAACTGGATCCTAGTAGCTCACATGCAATTCAAGATTTATTAATAACAAACCATTCGTATCCATTAGCTTTGTGAATGGTGCCATTTAGGGCTTAAGACTCCTAATGTTGATCTACTCATTATTTTTCAGTCAGTTTTTACTCTGTTGTGTGCTCCCATCTAACAAAAATGTACTGGTGAAATGACAGCTATCATCTTATTATCTCATTATCCCCCTCTGACTGTTTCACTGTAGATGGGAGGCACCATGTACAACACGGGGAAGCATGTGTCCCTGCGGCCAGACAAAGCTCACCTGGTGAACATCTCTGGGGGCCCACTGGGTTACAGCTACCGGCTGGAAGAGGTCCGCGTCCACTTTGGCAGTGAAGACTCTCAAGGTTCAGAGCACCTCCTTAATGGACAGGGCTTTCCTGGAGAGGTAAGAGACAAGACATACAACCATGGTAAAGAAAAGAAAGAAATTACACTGCTTTAAGGTTTTAAGATTAGGTCAATACAACCTGAATTTTACACTGTGTTATTGTTTATTTAAACAAGATAAAAACAAATATAGAAGTATTGAAGGACAAACAAGGGACACCACAGGATCTGATAGTTTGTAGAACCACTTTAGGGAACAATAAGTCGGAGTAATCGTTGTGGAGGAATTTTGGCCCATTCTTCCTCACAACGCTTCAGTTCTTCAAAGTTTGTGGTCATTTGTTTATACATAGCTCTCCTAAGATCCCACCACAGTATTACAGTATTGACTTTGCCTCGGCCATAGTAACACTATGATTCTTGTCTTTTTCAGTCATTTTCTTGTAGATTTGCTGATGTGGTTGGAATCATTGTTTGATGTAATTTTGGAAAAAGTTTAGCTGTCGGACGCTAATTAATTCTGGAGGTGTTCATGGTCAACTCAGTTTGATTGAACTTGGTGGGACGTCCACTTCTGGGAAGATTGGCAACTCTCTTGAATGTTTCACATGAATAATCTTTTTCCATGTATTTGTTTGGAAATGTTCCGTTAATGATTCCCAGATTGATGGGCAACACCTTTTTAGGATCATTGCTGATGTCTCATTGTTAGCATAAGTGATGGTTGTTACAAAGTAACTCATTACTGTTACTACAGTTTCCTTTAACACAGTAATGTAACACTTTGCTGTCCAAGAGTAAGTAATCATATTACAGTCACTAATTTGAAAAAAATACATTACTTACTTTTGTTGCCCAAGTTCAAAATCCACTTCATATCCGCACTTGTGCAACAATTGCTTGAACACATTCCTGGGAGCCCAAAATGGCTGAGATTGATGGGGGAGATATGCACTTTACTTTATAGTGTATTGCTTGAAAGGACAAGATGTAAACTGTGCCCTGGTAAGAAGCAGCTCTCCATGCGCTTACACTAACACTAAGCTGGTATCACAGAGTCCCACAGCAGGAGGGAGAGTGACGCTCAGACTGTGTATGGTGACCCCAAGCAAGCAACCAAAGCTTGATTTTCAGCAGGTAACCAAAGCAGAGATGAACAGGCTGGTGGCATTGTACATAGTGGAGGAAATATTTCATGATGTGATGGCTATCTTTCAGAAAGCTATTTAGAAAATGACCAAAAACAGGAAAAAGACCAGTTTCAGACAGGAAAAGTTTCCAGATATATGGACTAGTTATGGAAACTGAGCTAAAGAAAACATTTCAGAGCTCTGCATGTGTATCTACGGCTGTTGACATTTGGACTTGCCACAATAAAAGCTTCCTGTGACTGGATTAACCCAAATAACTTTCACTATGACAAAGCTGCAACTGTCTGCAAGCAACTTAAAGGACGACACACATACGATGTTATAGCTAGTGAAATTGAACTGATTCATTCAGCTTATGGATTGTCACGCAAAGACACGGCAACTGTCACTGACAATGGAACAAATTTTTTGAAGGCTTTCAAGATGTATGCGCCCACAGTGTCAGATTCTGATGAAGAGGATGAAGAACAAGCTGTGACATTCACAGATGTTGGAGACGTGCGCTCCACTGACACTGACCAAGGACATTTTTCTCTCCCCCCTCACCTGAGATACACACTAAACTTAATTTTAAGTAATGATGTTGACAAATGGCTTACAGCAAACACATATCAGAGTCCATATCAGTGTACAGAAGTGCAACAGGAAAATACTCTGGCCTTTGGACTGGATAAAAACTCACTGTGCCGACAACGAGATGGAAATCAGATGTCATGATGCCCCATCCTACCTTACAGACATTCCCATGCAAGCTTTGAACAATCTCTGTAGCCGACTAACCGTTGACACCATCACTTAACAGGAATATTGGTTCCTCTACTAATATTGCTGATAAAACCATCACTCTGGCTTTGGACATTTTCCAAGGTGAGGATAGCTGCTATTATGGCAGCTTCCAACTCTGGAAATCTCTAAGACACTGATGCTGCAAAGTGGGCTCTCTCAGATGACACCTGGTCTGCCTGAAGCCAAAGTCCAGGTGTGCCTACTGTGATATGAACTATAAAAGCTATAACTGATAGGAATGTTTAACTGATTTCGCAGTTTCAGTCTAGAATTCAGACTACTATCCCTTTATTGTATTGTTTCCTTATTAAAGGGATCATGTGTCTCAGTGATAATGCAGTCGCGTTTATCAGAACACATCTCTCCTGTCTGCCTGTCGCACTTTGCACCAGTCAGCTTGTTAAACATATTTGCTTTGTGTTTTCTCCCAGTACTTGAGTAAATGCTGTAAAATGTAAATATACTGCTTTAGTGAAATATGCCTATAAATAAAGAATGTAAGATTGTAGGCCTGTATGCAGTCGACTTGCATCTTTGTAATTTACACTTTGCAGTTTGCACGAGTTTCCATTAAAAGTGATGTTATCACAGCTCTTTGATGCAGGGTTGTTCTATAGCTATCTTACACTTATTGTATGACACACAGGTAACACTATGTTTGTATAAGCAGAAAAACTAAAAACATAAACCTACCACTCTCTACCACTATTATGTTAGTGTTTACACATTAAATGTAAGCTATTAAACATTTTAAACATGTTGTTTTTATCCTTCTCGTTATTAATTTGAATAGAATATTACTATTGTAGCTTTATTATATTAGACTGGCAACATTTTTTGTAAAGAGATTTTGACCTGGATGGACTTTCACTTGAGATGATGTTTCTGTAATAATAAACGTATTAAACTAATTAAAAGAAGGCTATTGTCTATGTCTGATACATAGAACGAGATACAGAAAACCTTAGACTTGAACACTGAGCCAGTAATCCATCTCAGTGGAAATTCAAACCTTGTTGCCAAAATTGAAAATGTTCAGTTTGGGGCTCTGTGGAGAGACCCCAAGCTTGTCTGTCTTTAACCAAACAGTAATAACAATGGTGCATTTGTTTTGTAAATCCACCCTGTCCACAGAGATGAAAGTGTACACTTCTGAGACACTTCTCAGTTTTGTTATGCAAATTTTATTTGTGATTTCACTTCTGTCAGCGATGTTCTGGAAGAATCAGTAATCTCACTCACTAAATCAAAACTCAATGAGCGGAGCAAAAGAGCTACTACTATTCTATCTAAATAACTGTAAGCACTGTTCAGGAGAAAAGCCAGTGTTTATACAACCTACTAACAACAGGTTTTAGCAGTCAAGACACAATATTAATGTAGTGCGAAGATAGCACATAGAAGGATTAGCATATACTAATAGTGATGATGACAAGAATTTCAATAGAACATTTAAATTGTCCTTGTAATAATAACAATACAATACTAGTAACAATTAAATTAGAGATACTAGCAAAAATGAAAGATAATTGTTTCTAATTGGCACTAAGAATCAGGCAACATCATACAGTAGGCTAATTTATCAATAACTAATGACCATGCCTCTTTTAATTCAGTTAAAACAAACATTCAGGGCAATACTTAGAACTGTAAGGAGAACCTAAGCAGATGAAGCTTGGAATCGGATGGATGATAATTCGCCTGAGATGCAGAGTTGAGATGCAGCAGCCCAATAAGTGTGAAAGCTGATCTGAAACAGTGACAAGTAACATGCCAGTACTTGTTGTATTGAAAGCAGTGTGTAGATTTGTTTGATTCATTAATATGTTATCTATCGCCTGTGTACTGTGTTCTATCTAGAACTCGTAAGCTGTATAAAATGTAAATGTGTGTTTCCAATGTAGCTGAAGAGATGTTAATGCAAATTTGAGTTAAGAAGTTAGCATCGGTACCAATGGAAAGGTCTTCTGGCCATTTTAAAATAGAGAGAAAGAGAAAGCGAGTTTCTGTGTTCGTGAGAATTCTATAAATATTTGATGCAATTTTCCGAAGACCTTTAAGTTTCACAGTGTTCTCCACTATAACTGAAAAACTGAATTTAACAGGCGTTCTTGTAAGTTTGGATAATGTGATTGATTTTATTTGATTTATTATTCCAAAAATTCAGAATTTAAAGAAGAATTTAAAATGCTAAACTTTTGGATTAAATGTTGAAAAACAACAAAAGCATTATTTAAAAATAAACAAAGAAGATGAGTAATCCCTTTGACTTACAATTTGGTTAAACTGAATTTAGTTTATTGCTTATGCAATCTCATGTTGTTCCCTATGGTTTATCGGAGGGAAGGTGTAACTATGGAGGTCGTGATTTGAAGTGCTTTCCACTAACTTGTCGGAGTTACAGATATTGATATACTTTTAAAGCATATCAATATCAAGTTTTGATCATAATTTAGAACCTGCTTACTCTGCCTTAGGAGTGAAGAGTAACACACCCCCAGATACTTTAAAAAAAAAAAGTTTTTCCGATTCTTGTTTGTGAGCGAGTCAAAAATTGAATCGGTCAGGCAGTATTAACTGGGGATTGAACTGGAGCTCAGCCTGAAGGCGCAGTTCTTGATTTATCAGTCAGCTTATGTTCCAGTCTTCACTTTTGATCATTATTTTCGGGTCAGGGCCAAACAAATAGCAGCACAAATACAGGCGGTCAAATGGCTTTTATAGGGTGGCTGAGTGGACACACATCAGATATTGTTTGGCCCCCAGAAGCCTCCCTTTGTAGTTTTTTCAGACATTTGGACCAACCCAAGGGTCTCTCGAGGAATTACATCAAAACTGGAATTGAAAAGGATTAAAAAGGAAAGGAACCATAGATTGCATAAAACATGGGCATTGCTGTCATTTTTTAAATTATTATTTTTTAATAATAGCATCTTTGTTGGTTTTTAGAGTCTTGCAAGCCAGGTTAGCAAGCTGAAACAGACCTGCTGATTATCAGATAGCATAAAAACACTAACTGAAAAATTCTCCAGGAAGCTTTGAAACTTGAGTAAAATCAGAATGTACACTGTAAGTTGCAGCTCAGATATGCTTTTTTCCTAATAAAATTAAATAAATGTTACGACGCGTTCTTTGCTTCTCATTTTTCACTCTGCTCCCAGGAGACCTTGATAGATATACCTCTTTTGTTTTAGATAAATAAATATGTCTGCTTAATTTATTGCACAGCGCTTTCCCCCTTTTTTGTGTTTGTTTCTTCCTGCTTATACCTGCATTTAAAAGTTTGTGAAAATTGACTATGACTAGCTAGCCCTGACTCCGAGGACTAGTGGCACGATCATTTTAATTTAACATCCTCTGTCAGTATGTCTGTGAAGGTTCTCAGTCATCCATGTCCTACCATGTCCTCTGTCAGATTAAAAGTTTTCCAAAACATACATGTCAGAAGGCTGTTGCTAATGCTACAAATCTCAGAATTCTTTTCCCCTTCCTTCAGTCAGTCAAGCACCTTTGTCAAAAAAAGGAAAGTATGCAAACAAGTTTTTTTTTTAATAATAGTGAAATTTAAGACATAAAAGCTGCATCTTTGCTGGAAATATTCTATATATTGCTGTAAAATTGTTTTTCCCTTTCAGGTCCAGCTGATCCATTATAATCAAGATCTGTATGCCAACTACAGCGAGGCAGCGAAGAGCCCTCATGGAATTGCTGTTGTTTCCATCTTTATAAAGGTCTGCTTGTTCTTCTGGGAATACAGGGCAATAGAGTAAAAAAGCAATTAATGCTGGTCTCAGACACCCCAATACTCATACAAAAAACAGCCAGAATACAGAGGTGTAGTGCAGGGGTGATAAACTCAGTTTCACTAAGGGCCACACAGAGAGAATCTCATTAAGAGCCAGATATACAGTATAGAGTTTATTGACATGCTTTAACTTAATTGAAAGAGTGTGTGTGTGTGTGTGTGTGTGTGTGTGTGTGTGTGTGTGTGTGTTTGTTATATAGCCCTTTCAGAGTTTGATCCACATACAGCCCTCATAACTAGTCCACAGAACAGGCTTATTAGTCTTTATAACATTAGTCATGCAAAATAATGTATTCTGACTACAGATCTACAAGATGCATTCCATTCAGCCGGCTCACAACAGCTTCTTCCAGCCTGAAAGTGACAGCTCCTACTAGTACGGTGCACGTAATAAAACGAGATGTGTCCTGATGTAAAAGCAAAGTAGTAAATCTTTAATTTTGTTGTTGCACACATTTATGTAAGTCTGTTCTAGCTTCTTTCACAGGCTTGAACATGGCAACACACTGAGTGTCTGACTCCTCAGTCTCCCATCTCAGTTGAAATCTGCTTCCAACTTTCCTTTTTGTTGTATTCTGTGCTAGCTAACCACTTGGTTTGCAGCTTCTGTCATAACGACAGATTAGTTTGTCATATGTTGTATTTTATACCTAACACAATCTGATGGGATGCATCATGAAGTTCTGAAAAAACAAAACATCCAAGAGTGTTTCTTTGCATCTACAGCCACTTCTTTTCCAGTGACATCACACAGGTGAAAGATGGCTGTTTTAACTTAATGGTGTTGAGTGTAATCGCTCCTGAATCTTGGCCAAATTAGAAGAACAGTTTATGACTGTGAGCTTTTATCCTGACACTGAGCATTTGATCAGAGAATCAGACCATCATCTATATCCCTCTGTATGTATGTATGTATAACGCTGAATTGAATTAAACCTGCAGAAGAGCTTTAACCGTGTACTCTCTAACATACGGCTTTAAAACCTCTCAGTTGTGGATTATTTATTGTCATTATCTAAATGAAATGGTCATAGTGCATGGAAGAAAAAAACCTCTGCATTTGCTACATATTTTATAGCATTATGTGTGGTTTGTGATTGTCTGTGATTCTTTTTTTCAGCTCTCTGAAAATTCCAACGCCTTCCTCAACCGTATGCTCAATAGAGACACCATCACCAGAATTAACTACAAACGTAAGATGCACAGTCTTTATCTGACACACACACATACACACTTATTCTGTTTTCTCTTTAGATGAGCTGATTCAGTTCAAAACATTTACAAACCTCTGGTTCTTGGACTAAATAAAACTCTTGAAATCTTAATATGTACTGTATATAACCTTCTATGATGTTTGCTTCTTAAATTTTCGTCTCTATATAATCATATAAACAGAAACATAGGGCCTCACTTTATTTTAGGTTATCATCTTTCTACTTGCACCAAATCGTATGCTGTGTTCAGACCAAGGCAAAGTTTTTGAGCGGAGTGTTAACAAGTGGCACAATGATGTAGTGGTTAGGACTTTTGCTTCTTTTGCAAGCAGATCTTGGATTTGAAGTTTATGTCCAGCTGAGGACTTTTTGCAGAGCACAGTCTACATTGCAGTTTGTACATTTGTACATATATGTAGATAAACAGCAAATGACTTTGTTTCTCTGCAGTTTCTTTAGATTGTGGCATAATATGTGTTGCTTTTTAATCTTTTAACTTTCTTCACTTTGATAGACAAATTCAGTTTAAGTGATTTCTTGATTCGTCGGGTCTTTTGACAATAACTCTTGGGTGTGGCTAGTGAATTTGAACTTAGTTTTCCAAAAACATTTGGTTAT
Organism: Oreochromis niloticus; assembly: GCF_001858045.2. Taxonomy (NCBI): domain Eukaryota; kingdom Metazoa; phylum Chordata; class Actinopteri; order Cichliformes; family Cichlidae; genus Oreochromis; species Oreochromis niloticus. The sequence goes on from NC_031969.2 coordinate 3,715,871, forward strand.
TCACAGTTTATGAATGATTTAACAGGTGGTCGGCATGTAGGTTTGGACTTCTTTCCCTGAATATATGTAATAAACATTTAAATACTGCATTTTGTGTTTATTTATCTTTGTCTAATACTTAAATTTTTTCAGTGATCTGAAACATTTAAGTAAATATACAAAAAGTGATAAAATCAGGAAGGTGAATACTTTTTCACTGCACTCTAGAGGTAAATACATGTCTGTGTGATTTTGAAAATGCTTCAACTTCAGTTTAGCCTCTTACTTCATTCTTTATTCCAGCTATTGGTTGGAGTAAGTAAAGGTAATTGTTCCTTCATTGTCCTGGGTGAATGTGAAACGGTCTGGAAACAGTCCAGTAATTATATTCATGAAAGTAACATGAAGCAAAGCTTTACTACTGTTTGGTCTGAATACACCACGACTGACTTAGGAGTCTGTCTTGAACCTCTAAAGCTGCTACACAACAGTTCATTCTGACACTACAAAATCAGTCTACATCTTGTTTTGCATAACAATACTGACTGATAGTTAAATCTGTCTTCAGAAAGAAAGCTTCATTAATTACATATGAATCACTGCTATATTGCCAAAAATCTGTTTTCCAGCCTCTGGTGTGAAGATGTACAGTCCTCTGATGAACTGTCTTCCTGTTAATGAGGCTAAACATAGCAGAGCTACATAACAACCACATAGACCAACCACAAGACATCCATATGCTTATCCTTATTCTCCATAAACTTAGGTTATACTAATCTAAACCAAGATCCAAGTCAAGTTAATGTTGAGGACTACCTGTGGGAACCAGCAGTGAGTTCTTAAATTAGATGCAACTAATGTAACTGATAATAAGAACAATAACTATATTTGAATAGCACTTCATAAAAAGCACAGTTACTAAGCGCTTCGTTGTTTGGACAAAAACAAACATTAAACATTTGTCCCAGGATGCAGACATGCTTTCAAACATATGGTGTCATATACCTCCCCAAAAACCAAGCAAATGAAGGAAAAGGAGAAAGTATCGATTCAGCCAACCTGATGGTCTTAGAAAGGCTATTCCAAAATTTAGAAGTTGCATGGTAATCTGGCCATGTGATAGATCTGAGCTGTACATTCACACCACGATCCTAACCTTTGATAAATGCATTCCTGAGCTTTTTACCCACCCTGGCTATTAACATCAAAGTCCATAACCTAAACCAAACCTTATTCTCATTTAACCCTAACCCTAATACTTTAAAACAGACCTTTGAAGGTGACTCGGAAAGAAAAAAACAGCAATTGCTTTACTTCTTTTAAAAACTAATAATGGTCCTCAAATAACCCCATGCAAGCAGAGAAATCATGGATCAGTCACTTCAGAAAGGTTTTACACTGACTTACACTCACCAGCTTCTTTATTGGTTAGAGCCAATGCTGGGTTTGATTCCCTTTTATGTGGTTCATTGTGTTGCTGGAAATATTCCTCAAATGTATGATCCATATTGACATGAGAGCACCACGCAGTTGCTGCAGATCTGCCGGCTGTAGGAGGAACTGACTGCCCAAAAAGCGCCGGCGCGGGCCATGCGGCAACCCTCCAATTGTAGTCCATGTTTGCCAGTCGACACTTTATTTATTGTGTCTAATAAATTCAGTGAGGGTTTAATCATGTAGTGAGGAGTTACCCTAACCATTTCTTACCCAACCCTAACCCTTACTTTATTCCAACTTTACACCAGGAGTCTGAGTATGGCTACTTCTGCTGATTCACTTTCATGTAGTACTCTGTGTATACTGCATACATATGTTTGCAGTGTTTGACCATGACTGTCATACTTGCTACTACATAATATGAGATTTGTGAGTTATACTGCCTCTGAGCACACAGTGAAGCTGATAATTTAACATGCATAAAAATGCCTCAGCACATTATTTGTACCAACAATACCTGCTAAAAATGTGCAGATGTTAGGTTGACATATAGCCTCCTTCTGCTGGGTGAAGTTGTTTGTTGGTCCTTCTCTTTCTATTACATGGCCAACACAAGTGTGCACTTAGCATTTTGAGTGCTATGAATACACCACCTGGGTACTCAGAGCACTTGCACATTCAAAATAGTGGAGTTTCAGTATAGACATATGCAATTGGAAAAGCATGAGTCTTTATATTAAAATGTAAAGATGTATCTCATCAGCACTTGTATTTTTAAAGTTATAATTTAACTGTGCGTAATATGACGAATGCACTAAAAAATGCACATTTTTCTTTTTTTCATTTGACTGGTGTCTCTGTTAATAGGTTGGAACATAAGCAAACTTGCACACACAGCCTAACGGGCTCCCCCTGCCATTTTTCTCTTTTCTCTAGACGATGCCTTCTTATTGATGGGTCTGAACATAGCTGACCTCTACCCCGACACCACACGTTATATCACCTATGAGGGCTCCATCACCATTCCTCCCTGCTATGAGACATCCACGTGGATACTCATCAACAAGCCAGTCTACGTGACACAGATGCAGGTATGAAAGTGTATCCGGCGGCTGGCGGAAAAAAATTACTCATATTGTGTTGATCAGGGAAGAAACTTGATTTCTAATTTTCTTGCTGGCATGGGGTACAAACATGCCTCAACTGCAAATTATACCTTCATAACCTGCAATTTTCAAACCGTCTGTTTTTCCCTAAGTGGTTTAGATAAAGCAGGCTGTTGTAACAGTAACGGAATGAAACGACAGAAAACAAACAAATGCACTTTCTTCATCTTAAGGTCTAAAATAAACGCTTGATTCAACTGTGCTGTTTTTTTCCAAGGTCCTCAAGTCATTGAAAATCCTTTTGTTTTAAAACAGAGTAAAACCTTCAAAAATTAACTAAAGCTGTAAACACAATGTAATGGAAAAAAACACCATGACTTCATGTCCACAAAGTCTGTACGCAATGAAATCAACAGCTGCACAACTCCAATTCTCCTATTCATTGCTTCACTGTAGCAGTACTTTTTCAACCACGTCTGCTCTTGATCAGATAAAAAAAAGAATAAAAAAATCTGTTTTGTTACAGAAATATCAATGCAAGATATACCAGGGATGTGATATATTGCAAAATGAATTTGTCCTACAAGATGTGTGTCAATGCAGAATCCAGGATGCCCTACGCTATTCTAGTTAATATAAAAGCAAATAATGGCTAAGGCTCCTGGAAAGTGATGCATACCACCACAAACACCACATCCTAAAAAGAAACTATGCTGAGAAAGAAAATTATAAAAATTAACCTCTGTCTCTCTTCCACATCATGCCTTTTATCCTGTCTTCCTTCTCTCACCCCAACCGGTGGCAGCAGATGGCCCCGCCCCTCCCTGAGCCTGGTTCTGCCGGAGGTTTCTTCCTGTTAAAAGGGAGTTTTTCCTTCCCACTGTCGCCAAAGTGCTTGCTCATAGGGGGTCATCTGATTGTTGGGTTTTTCTCTGTATGTATTATTGTAGGGTCTACCTTACAATATAAAGCACCTTGAGGCAACTGTTGTTGTGATTTGGCGCTGTATAAATAAAATCTAATTGAATTGAATTGAAAAAAAGGACTATCATTTCACTGCTGGAAAGAGTGTTGGCACTCAAGTTACAACATTTCTGCTAGACTGGTAAAGTAAAAGCGATGAACCCTTATAAATGGAGCCAACTGTTACCGGCAGTGCTGAGATGTTTTCTTGGTTTTTATTAATGCCGTGGGACAAATATAATTACTGTATGTGATTAGTGCTTTATATCCAGGTGCTAAGCTGTAAACTGTGGGATCATTGATAGTCACCTTGAACAGACTGTGAATAGCTCACAGGGCTAATAGAGAGAGACACTCTCACATCAACACCTATGATCACCTGTTTCTTTTTTGCATTATACTACAGAGGTGGGCAGCAAAACAAAAATATTTGGTAAAACAATTTTAATTACATACAATAATTACAAAAAGTAACTTTAACCTGTGAGGTCATTGGTGATGAAACCGGCCCTAGCTATGAAGTCTAAGCCTATGTTTAGCAGGAAAGCAAAAACAAGTTTTTTGTCTCACAAAGGCCAAGACTTGTCAAGAGATTAATTAAAATCAAATCACATGAAAAATGATATATTATGACAGTGCAAGCTTAGAGTCATAATCAATGATGATTCAGATTTACAGGGTCAAACTATATGAATTAAATACATTGACTTTTTCTGCTTGGTCAGAATAGCTGCTCTATACTGTAGCTCAAATCAAATATGCAATCTGTAGACCAAGAAGCTCTGTGTCAGAGTGCAACACAGTCCAGCACAGCAAGCGCCTGCATGCATCAGTGAAATCCCACACACTATATGCCATTTATTCTTACTGCATTCCCCCGTTCTCACTCACCTGTCCTGTCTTCTCACTTACCTGCCATCTACTTATAATCTCTCTGTCTTTTATCTTTATTTTCACTTGCTTTTTCTTCTCCCTCTCTCCAATATCTTCTCCTTTTTTTCTCTGATGCATTTTTACCCCCCCATCCATCCATCTTCCCTCTCCACTCATC
>NC_031969.2:4025406-4122906 GCF_001858045.2 Oreochromis niloticus
ATAAGATGGGGCCTGATTATTTAAGACCTTGTATGTGAGGAGCAGGATTTTGAATTCAATTCTGGATTTAACAGGAAGCCAATGAAGGGAAGCCAGTATAGGAGAAATATGCTCTCTCTTTCAGTTTCAGTTTTCAGTTTTCAGTTTTATTTGTCATATGTAAGTTAGCACAAGGTCAACATTGCAATGAAATGTATTTGACGAGCAGAAGACAGTCACTCAGCAGAATGGTACAGTAGAAAAAAAAATAGTAAATGGTAAATGGCCTGTATTTGTATAGCGCTTTACTAGTCCCTAAGGACCCCAAAGCGCTTTACACATCCAGTCATCCACCCATTCACACACACATTCACACACTGGTGATGGCAAGCTACATTGTAGCCACAGCCACCCTGGGGCGCACTGACAGAGGCGAGGCTGCCGGACACTGGCGCCACCGGGCCCTCTGACTACCACCAGTAGGCAATGGGTGAAGTGTCTGGCCCAAGGACACAACGACCGAGACTGTCCAAGCCGGGACTCGAACCGGCAACCTTCCGATTACAAGGCGAGCCACGATCACCCCATGATCGTGGCTCAAGAGCAAAGTATTAATAAAATATAGTAAAAAAAAAAGATTAACAGTTAACAGACTAAATATATATATGTATATATAAATATATGTACACACTAGTAATTAAATAAAGAAAATCTTAAATAGGAATGTGACGGGGGGGGCAAATGGGATATTGCACAGTGGCAGGAATGAGCAGCAGTACAGACTGAACAGTTCAAAACTTTTTAGTGGCAGTTAGTACAGTATTGCTCATTTTTTACCTAATATAAATACCAATAAAGTGAAGTGACCAGTGCAGATTGTACAGTGTACTTGTGAAGCTGAAGGGTAGCTTCTGAGTGCATCCTGTGGAGTGTGTTGTGTGTGTTTAAGTGTTGTGGTTGAGGTGTCGTATGGCTTATTGGTAGAAACTGTTTTTAAGTCTTGTAGTCCGAGCAGACAGACTCCTGTAACGTCTGCCAGATGGTAACAAGGAGAGAAGCCTATGTGCTGGGTGGCTGTGGTCCTTGATGATGCTGTGTGCTCTGAGGTGGCATCGTTGAAGATAAATGTCCTGAATGGCAGGAAGCCTCGTGCCAGTGATGTGCTGTGCTGCCTTCACCACCTTCTGTAGTGATTTATGGCTGCTAGCAGAGCAGCTTCCGTACCAAACTGTAATTCAGCTCATCAGCAAGCTCTCGATCGTAGAAATTTGAGATGATATTAGTGTTCATGCCAAACTTCCTCAGCCTCCTCAGGAAGTAGAGATGCTGGCGAGCATTCCTGATAGCACTGTCTATGTGAAAGGTCCAGGAGAAGTCCTCAGTGATGTTGACTCCAAGGAATTTGAAGCTGCTGACCCTTTTGACCTTGACCCTGTTTATGTGGATGGGCTGGTGTTCCCTGACTGATCGTTTCCGGTAGTCTACTATAATTTCTCTAGTTTTGCTGATCTTTAGAGACAGGTTATTTTCCAAGCACCGCTTGTACAGTGCCATCACCTCCTCTCTATAGGCCGTCTCATCGTTGTATGTGATGAGGCCTATGATGGTTGTGTCATCCGCAAACTTGATAATGGTGTTAGACTTATGTTTAGCAACGCAGTCGTGTGTAAACAGGGAATAAAGGAGGGGGCTAAGCACACAACCCTGTGGCATTCCTGTGTTTAGAATGAGTGATGAGGAGGTGTGCTTACCAATTCTCACCACCTGGGGCCTGTTTGTGAGGAAGTTTAGAATCCATCTGCAGATTGGTGTTCCCAGCCCAAGGTCGACGAGCTTCGAGGCAAGTTTTGAGGGGATGATGGTGTTAAATGCCGAGCTGTAGTCGATGAAGAGCATTCTTGCATATGTATTCCCTTTTTCCAGGTGAGTGAGGGTGGTGTGCATTGCCAGGGTGATGGCATCCTCTGTGGCTCTGTTTGTCCGATAGGCAAACTGAAGAGGGTCCAGTGTGACAGGGAGGGAGGAGCAGATGTGACCTTTGACCAGCCGCTCGAGGCGCTTCATGATGACGGATGTCAGTGCAACAGGACGGTAGTCATTCAGACAGGAGACCACTGATTTCTTAGGAACGGGAATGATGGTGGATGCTTTGAGGGACGTGGGGACCACTGACTGCCTCCCTGAACCGGGAGAGGTTGAAGATGTTGGTGAACACCTCTGCCAGCTGGTCGGGACACGCTCTGAGAAGCCGGCCTGGGATGCTGTCCGGTCCCGGGGCTTTGTGAGGATTGACCTTTTTGAAAGTCTATCTCATAGCTTCTGTTTTGAGAGTTAGAGTTGCAGCCTCACTGTCCTCCTGAGGATAGAGGATCTGCTCTCTGTTGTCTGAATCAAAACGAGCATAGAAGTTGTTAAGCTCGTCTGCGAGAGTTGCGGTGGGCTGAGCACTGCCTGTGTTGTCCTTCTTGTAGTCAGTGATGCAGCGCAGTCCATTCCACAGTCGCCTGGTGTCAAAGCTGTGGTAGCTGGACTCCATTTTGTCCCTGTAGTCCTTTCTGGCCTTTTTTATGGACTTTCGGAGGTCATACCTGGCTGCTTTATATGCATCAGCATCCCCGGAGTTAAAGGCAGAGGTCCACACTTTTAGCTTGGCACAAATGTCTTTATTTACCCAGGGTTTCTGATTTGGAGTCAGTACTCTTGCTGCAGCATTTTGGAGTAACTGAAGGCTTTTCAGGGAGTTTTTAGGACTTCCTGATAATAATGAATTACACTAGTAGGAAGTAATAAATGCATGAACTAGTTTTTCAGCATCACTCTGAGACAGGATATTTCTAATTTTAGAGATGTTGCGCAAATGGAAGAAAGCAGTCTTACATATTTGTTTAATATGTGCACTGAAGGACATGTCCTGGTCAAAAATGACTGCAAAGTTTCTCACAGTGTTACTGGAGGTCAAGGTAATGCCATCCAGAGTAAGAATCTGGTTAGATACCATATTTCTAAGATTTTCAGAGCCAAGTAAAATAACCTCAGTTTTATCTGAAGTAAGAAGCAGAAAGTTAGCGGCCATCCAGGTCTTTATGTTTGCTTTATATTTTTTAATGCTTTATGTCTTTTTGTTTTTTCTTTGTTTTTGTTCACAAAAATGTGTCTCTAATAAAACCTCTGTAACTGTGTGAAAATAGGAAAAGTTTTTGTTTTCACTTTCTGAAATTTCTAGGGGTTTCTAGGGGACCCTCAAGGTCACCTTACACACCTTATACAATTAAATAAAGTAAACAAAAAACCCAACTATAACATCTTTCAAGCTAGTATAGTATAGACCAAGTCTATAGTCTAAGACCAAGTTAGAATAAAGTTGACAGTTGATTATATTAAAAGAAGAGGACAATTATTGATGAAGATTTGCAATTTTGGCATTGAAAAAAGCCCATAAATTCATTACAGACAGCAGCAGAGAGTGAACGTATGGTAACGATATCTGGAGGTCTAACCATATTGTATTATATGGAGAACAAAGTACGAGTGTTTCCTTCAGCACACAGAATAATAGTAGTATAGCAAACACATTTAGCATGACAAATAGCTTCTTTACAATTGTATTGTATATGACTGAGATACATGTTCTTATGAATAGTAAGTCCAGTTTTTCTGAAGAGACATTCCAGGCGGTGGCCAACAGCTTTAAGCTGGCGAAATTCAGATGAATATCAGGGGACAGAATGGGGGAAGGAAACGTTTGAGTTTTCTGAGAAACCAAGGTATCTAAGAGTTTGACGAGTCCATTGTTATAGTGAGATACCAAGTCATTTGTGGAAGCTGAAGCATCTATGGTCATTAGATTATAAATGCAAAGGGAAAGAGCTGATAAATCAATGCCCATAATGTTTCTAAAATTAAGAGAGCATGTTAGATTACCTTTGTATAGTTGGAGACTAACACGAATGAAACTAAATTATGATCTGAAAAAGATATGTCCGATACAGCACAGTTCATCGCTCGGACTCCAGTACAACAGATAAGGTCTAAAGTATGTCCTTTGGAGTGTGTGGGAACAAGTATTTATTAGTCTAAGCCAAAATTCTCCAGATAGGAAATATAAAATGTTTTTTAAACTAATTTGATGCTCTGTCCATGTGGCTATTAAAATCTCCCAGCAATGTTATATTTGAACAGTAAAAAGTAAAATTAGGACATGAGCTTTTGGTAAGTAGTTGTTGGTTTTGTGAAGCAACCGATGATGGGGTAACTCTCCTGGCTCACTCAGATTCCCTGTGGTTACGGAGGAAGAAAGGAGCTTTCCAGAATGCATATGAGAATTTTTCTCAAGGGATACTAATGTCCTTGCATTATATGCAATGACCTTCATCTTGGCTGCTTGTTTGCGATAAAACAGCTTCCAGGACCTGCTGTGAGGTGGGGTACAAACGGCTCTGAAAAATCATGGTAATCTAGAATGGGTGCCTGTGTTAGATAGTGTGTCAACTGGTTTAGGGCATCTTGGTGACTCTCAATCCATCCAAGTTCTTCTTAAGCCCAGACCCATTCTGGCTGGTGAAACTAGTGAATGGCAATTTCTGTCCTTCTGTTCTGTCTCCTCAATGTGACAAAAGGTCCGTAAGTCTTTTCTCAGAGTCATTCTGGTGCTTCAAACACTGCAGACTGACTTGCTTCTTTCTCACTTACTCCAGCTGCACTTTAAACTGGATCCACAAAGCTTCAATTTATTCTTCCAGAACACATCATGCTTTTGCTTGAGCTTGTTGGAGTTGATCATACTCCTGTTTCAATTCATCTGTCTCAAAAGCTACATCAGATGTATCTCTGCTTTAGTCACAGGATGTTCTGTGGTCATAATTGAATTGCTGGGTCAAGCTGAATCAGAGCTAAGAGTGTCCTTTAAACGTGACCCTTGCTGGTTTGCTGCACTTGAGATACTGGCACACCTTGTTAAGTTTGGGATTTTGAAGTGTCCATAACACTGTGTTGATCTCAAGCTGACATCTTCCATCTTTGTCAGATGTTAGCTTAAAATGTTGTAGCTGATTATCTAGAGCAGTGGTTCCCAAAGTGGGGGGCACACCCCAAATAAAGTTTGGGAACCACTGGTCTAGAGAATGAAATATCGTAAATGAACTAGTATTATTCTGGCTGTTGACTTGTCAGAATATGTTACACACTGAAGGAAGACAATGTTCGTACAGGCACACAATGTTTATTATTCGGCATTCTGCCACACATGAAAGTTCAAAATTATTATTTAATAAGCTTCCACCTGCAGAAAATGTTCCACCCCTAGGACTGATATATAGTGCTTTTCTACTTTCCCTGAGTAATTCAAAGCACTTTATACAACATGCCTAACTCAGCCATTCACCCCAGTGCTTTTTTTCTATGCTTGAGGGCTTTATATTGAATATTCCCACACATTCATACTCCAGTAGATGTATCAGGGAGCCACTTGTGGTTAGCATCTTCCCCAAAGATATTTGGCATGCAGACTGAAGCAGCCAGGTATCGAATCACCAACCTTCAGATAAGTACAGTCATGCCAAGTGTCATAGGGTAAAAAGGGGGTAAACCCCAGACAGATCACCAGTTTGTTATAGAGATCCAGACAACCAGTCACACTCATACCTTCTGCCAATTCAGAATCACCAATTTACCAAAGCCCATGTATGTTTTTGAACTGTAGGGGGAAGCTGGAATATCTGAAGAGAATCAATGCAAACACAACAAGAACATGCAAACACCACCAAGATTCAAACCCAGGACCTTCTTTATTTGAGACAGCTGTAATGACTATGTGCTGTTATTTTAAAATGTTATAGTTTAAACAAAAAAATGTTCAATCTCTGTAGGCACTAGTTAGTCACAGGTTAACCGTCACCTCACACAGGAGTCTTTATGTTAACCATGTACATGGTATCTTATTTTGTATCATGTTTTTTCCTTTCATATAGTTTATGTATCAGGCTGTATGCTCTGTGCAAATTTTCCTTCATCAGAAATTAACTGACAACTGAGAAGGGACCTCAGCAGCTGCTCATAACTGAGCACTTATTACAAATAGAGAACTTGTATTTGAGGGTGGTTGTGGTCCCTAACCTGTGCAAATACTAGGGGTCGACTATATATAGGACATAAAGGAGGGTGAAATCATCTTGTCATCTAAATCGTTGATACAAGGTGCTAAATATGTGTTTTGATAAGATCAACAAAGATAATGTAAAGTAGTCACACAAACTTTAAGTAAAAAAAAAACTTACATGAGTTTGAATATAAAAATATGCATTATCTATTCATACAAATATACTGTATTTACCTCTCCAGGATCAAATTTGACACCTTGTCACCAGGACTATACTGAATATGTACACGGACACCTGAAGTAAACATTCGTGTTACTTGTGCAAATACGACATGTTGGAAATAAAAAAATATAACATAAAATAATAGGATGAGTACAGCAAGCAACAGCTGGATTAAGATATAGAGCTTTTTGTTCTATTAAGCTTTTTTTGTAAATCAAGGGTTTCTGCAAAATTCTGGCCAATAAGCTTAAGTGAGGTTATACAAAGAATAGAAAAAAAGGCTAAAACAGGTTTTTGAAGTCGAGATCTTCACAGTCATGGCTAAAAAGCTAGAACAAGTGAATTTAATATTTAGGGCAACTAATAAATTCTTATATTACATGGAAAATATTCAAATTGTTGAAATTCTAACATTTTAACATTAAAAGACAGTTTTAAGGGATCATCTTAGAATGTTAATAAAGGATGCATAAACCCACCCTTGGCTGACATCACCTACTGCAAAGTCTCAAGCTGAGCAATTTTGCCATTTTGGTCTGGGTGTTTTAAAACTGGGCATCATGAACAAGGTGCAGATCTGACTGAGAAACTGAGCCCAATCAGAAGCAAGCAACTTGTGAATCTCATAAAGATTACCCTGCTTTATCCTTCTTTTGACTCTAATGTGCATGATGATTTACAGTCATATGTGTTCAGTATTTTAAACTTGAAAATAGCAATTGAGGCCATGAACACAACAGAAAGGTTTTAAGGTCATGAGTAGGGATGGGTACCGGTGTCCGGTGCCATGATGGCACCGGTTCTGACATAAACAGTAGTAACCAGACCGCACATTTTGGTGCTTTATGTCGGTGCTTTTTTTTTCCTGAGCCAATTCTAGCCGATCATTTTACGTTTCCGAGGATAGTAGGCGGGGCCAGGTACGTACGTTTTTTTAGAGCAGAGCTACAGATTAAAAATGCCCAAGGCGAAGCGATCAAAAGTCTGGCTGTACTTCACAGCAAAAGATGCAAACTCAGCAGCCTGCAACAAGTGCTTTAAGCTGATACTGTGATACTGTCAAAGGAGGTAACACTTCAAATCTGATGAAACACCTGGCGACGCATAGCGTTTTTTTTTAAAGCCAAGAAATGCGCCGTGTTTGATAGCTTGCTGCGAGACCTCACACCGTGCACACTACTGCGGGTGTGGTGCCTGTTATCGGAGCCGGAGTTAGCAACATCCCCCAAAAACCCGAAGAGGAGAGTCCTGGCCCCTAGCCCTGTCAGCGTAGCAGAAATGATGACGGATGATGATGGCAGCAGCAGCCGTTCTCCTCTGCGTGAGTAGCTTCATGTTGTTCGTGTGTAATTAACGTTGAGTACGCTAACCACATTATTACATTAATGCATGTAAGGTGAACTAGCAAACACCGTCGTAGTTACATGCGGCTGTCTTCTTGTTTGATGGCAGATACTCCCTTCACCCTGGCCAAAAAGGCTAAAATGACCGAAAGAAAAAGTGGAAAACAGTTAAACATGAGAGGTTTTTGGACCAATTTTGTGTTCTCCATTCTTTAAGCACCGGTTTGAGCACCGGTTTGAGCACCGTTTAAGCACCGGCACCATTTCAAAAGTACCAGTTTGGCACCGGTATCAGATAAAACCTAAATGATACCCATCCCTAGTCATGAGGTCACACAGCAAGGAAGCCACAGACCTCCATACAAGATGGCATCTTTGCAACAAAAGCAGTCACCTCCTGTTGGCCATTAGAAACAAAATTTATGTCTTCCACAATGGCATCACCTTTCAGACCCAGAAGGCAAGTCTACCTTTTATATGCAGCCTGTGGGCATCCATATTGTTATATTATGCAGTATGTTACAATTACAGGAAGCCAAGCTAACTCATTAAACATACTGGCCAAAAGATTTTTTTGGTTGCAGTTGTATTTAGGTAAAGTTATTATCAATGAATCAATGAATATCAATGAACTGCTGATAGTCAGGGTACATTCTCATAGTTGTCCTCTTCATCACTAGTTTCTTCTTCTTCATCATTATCTACACCAAGCAAGGGTGGGGATACATTCTCATAGTTGTCCTCTTCATCACTAGTTTCTTCTTCATCATCATTATCTACACCTGGTGGTGGTGGTGGTGATACATACAGCGAGGGTGGGGATACCTTCTCATAGTTGTCTTCTTCATCACTAGTTACATCATCTTCATCTTCTCTGTGATCACTTACACTCACACAGGCCTTCCTGGCCTTCATGCAATTGGGGCCTGCTTTCTTGTAATCATGATCATCATTACACACTGGCTCCTCATAGTCATTGCTTCCCTCTTCATCCACTCCTGCAGCTCCCCCTTTCATTTTTACATCCATTAGATCAACATTCACATAGTCCTCATCGTCTTCATCACCCTCATTGTCTCCCCACATGTAAGCATTCCCGACTTGATCAACAACTGAAACACAAGGGAAAACAATGTCAATATGTAGTCAAACAATCTGATGAATAATTGCCTAAAATTTGTGAGCACACACTTTGACTGTGGATGAGAGCTACAGGCTCCTTGGCTCGTTGTTTTCTTCTCCTGAGGAGAACCACTAACAGCAGCAGCAGGAGCAGCAGCAGGATTCCAACAGCTACCGATGACAGCAGCGGCATCAAAGACACTAGAAGGACAGCATTCAATCAGTTTGATCAAAAACTTCCCTGGTGTAATGAATTACTTCTTAGTTAAGTTGCTAATCTAGAGCAGTGTTTCCCAACCACTGTGCCGCGGCACAGAGGTGTGCTGTGAGAGATCGTCAGGTTTCCCGTGGGAAATTATTTAATTTCAATTAATTGGTCCAAAAATAAAATTTACTAATTACTGCAAATAATAAAATCATTGTTGGACATCTGTCCTTTCAATGCAGTGATTCGTAGAGGAATTACTCTTTCATGTCAGTGGGTGGCAGTGAATGAAGGAGTGAATGAAGCCTTTTTTTTTTGTCACTTGCAGTTGCCTGCAGTGAAATTGGACCCCTTCCAACCATACATACATTACACAAACATTCCAGAGGATGGTGGAGTCAAAGAGGAGGTACTGCCTCCAGAAGGAGATGGTGGTTAATAAAAGATTAGATTATAGCCAATCTACAACACATGCATTTCAAAGTTTAGATATGCAAGAGAGCATACCTACCACGAACACAGTGGAGACTGTCAGAAAACAACTACAAGAAGACAGCTCCTTGGAAGACAGAACCAGCTTCACCCCCGACCAGATTTGCACACTGTTAGACCTCTGCCTTACCACCACATATTTTAAATACAACAACAGTTTTTACAGACAAAAACATGCATGTGCCATGGGCTCCCCGGTGTCACCTATTGTAGCCAACCTTTACATGGTGGAAAGAAAGGCTCTTGGCTCTTTTAAAGGGAGAGTATCTAGCCGCTGGTACAGATATGCGGCGGCACCTGGGTCAAAATCGAGACCCAAGAAGTAGAATCCTTCACTGTTCACATCAACACTGTGGATAAAAACATAAGGTTCACCAGGGAAGACACAAAGGATAACTGTTTGCCATTCCTGGACTGTGCCGTGCACATTGACGGGAATGGAAACCTCAATGTTGAAATTTACCAGAAGCCCACACACACGGACCAGTACCTCCTCTTTGACTCCCACCACCCTCTAGAACACAAACTTGGAGTAATCAGGACCCAACAACACCGGGCAGAACATGTTCCCTCTAAGCCTGAAGGAAAAAAGCGGGAACACGCACATGTAAAGGAGGCTCTTAAAACATGTGGTTATCAGCAACGAGGCACAGAAAAGAAGATCAGACACCAACTCTTGAGGATCAGAAAGACAAACGCAACAACCTTGTCATCCCCTATTTTGCCAGTTTATCAGAAAAACTCAGGAGAGTCTTCTCCAAGCATGACATCCCAGTGTACTTCAGACCCAGCCACACACTCAGACAAAAACTGGTTCATCCCAAAGACAGAACTCCTAAACACAAACTTAGCAACATAGTATATGCTGTACAGGGTAGTGAATAATGCTCAGACCTGTACATTGGAGAGACCAAATAGCCATTTAATAAACGCATGGCACAACATAGAAGACACACCTCAACGGGACAAGACTCAGCTGTCCATCTGCATCTAAAGGACAAAGGTCAGTCTTTTAGGACACCAATGTTCACATTTTGGACACAGAAGACAGATGGTATGAAAGAGGAGTGAAAGAAGCCATCTATGTGTACTGTGAATGTCCATCTTTGAACACAGGCGGTGGTTTACAACACCAACTTTCTGCCATCTATAATCCAGTTTTGAGATCCCTTCCAAGACGCCTTAATGCCCACTCACCTCCTGGGCTGTCTGACCTCAGGAAATCACATGATAGAGTGGGGCTAGGTTTCACAGCAGGTTCATCCAAAACCTTGACTGATTGTGACCTACACCCGTTTTCACACCTTAACTTGTGCGATTAGGTAGAGGATCAACAGGGGGTTCATGACCCCCTTGGGGGACACTCACCAAGGAATTAAATCTGGGACTCTCCACCATTTGACTCTTAGTGTCATGGTCCTGGGTCGATGACCCAGTGTTTTAAGTTTTGTATCATTATTGAATTTTGATTTTGTCATAGTTTATCTTTTCTAGTCTTTTGGTTCCTGTGTTCTATGGTCTGCTGTATTCCCTAGTCAAGTCCGCGTCTGTTATGTAGGTAGGGGAGGAGCTGAACAGGCTCTGCCGCATAATGGATCGCATCATCGGGTGTGCGGATCTAAGAGTGGTTTCCACGGGATTGGCGGCTGTGGACGCCATTTTGTCGCGGGAGCCACGGTTGCGGCAGTTCCCCCACCTCATCGAGGCGTTCGACTCCCTGGGCCCCCTTAAGGAGGAGCTTCGTGCCCGTGTGCTGGCCCAGAGGGTCCTGAATGCCGCCTCAGCACCCACAACTCCGCCCTGTAAATGGGTGTCGTCGCCGCTGCCTCGCGAGCCAGAGGCTGTGAGAGTTGGAACGCTGAGGCCCACTTCCACTCTGCCATCGTCTCATCTCTCTCATCGGCTCCCTCATCTCCGCCACAGTCAAGTTGCACTGACCAGCACACAGAGACGGTGGAGGCCATAGATTTTGGTGACGATGAGCGGCAGCAGGTGTTACGGGCGTATCGGGAGGAAGAGCTCCGTTGGAAGCCTTGGCTCATTCCCGAGGAGGAGCTCCCACCTGTCACCCTGCTTCGGACCGGCCGCTCACCCTCACCCCTCGCGAGGACTTCTCGTCTCCGGCCGCCTGTCTGGCAAGGATGTGGGGCAGAGGAAGAAGACCCGATACCAACAGTTAACGCCGCTGCATTCGCGGCCGCCCCTGAGAGGAGGTGTCGCTCTACACAGCACTCAGAGGTTAGTGACAATGTTCTGTTGCCACTGAATCGCCCTGGATGTAAT
Source organism: Oreochromis niloticus (assembly GCF_001858045.2). Classification (NCBI taxonomy): domain Eukaryota; kingdom Metazoa; phylum Chordata; class Actinopteri; order Cichliformes; family Cichlidae; genus Oreochromis; species Oreochromis niloticus. Next base: position 4,037,148 of record NC_031969.2, read on the forward strand.
GAGGGAGAGGGGCTTGGAAAGACAATTAACGTCTCGGAGATAGAGACTCAATTTACCTGTACTGTTAACTCTGTCACCCCCCCATGCACCTCGTCACAGTCTGTTTTCCCGGGGGTCAGTGAAGAAGCTGCCTTTTCCATGCCTCTGACTACTAATGTTGAAGGTGTTAATCTTGTGCCCACGTTTTGTATTGACAATAAAGCTAAAATTTCTGATGTTGGGCATGCTATTTTTGGGGAAGACACACTGCCATCACAGAACTGTGAAACTGACACTGCCAAACCGGCCATAGACTCTTCGGTCCTGAGAATCAAACCAAGTGATGTACTGTTAAACCCTGTTATTATGAATGGGAAGGCTGAGGGAGACATTAGTGAAACAGAATGTGGTGATGATTCTGCACACCCAGGACATGCGTCTTTCACTAAGAAGGCTTCTTTTAAGACTGTTACGGCACCTGGGGCCTTATTAAAGACTGTGTCTCAGCCCCTGCTGTCCATTAATTACAAATCATGTGAGAAAGCTTCTGATCTGACCAGTAGTAAGACTGTCCATGTTTCTCACTCTGCTGATGGTTTGACCAGAGTGAGTGCTTTGGAGCCCGACATCAGCAACTGCTTTTCTACACCAGTCCATCGGGGCTGGACAATTATTAAGGGTCTGCCAGGTTTTCCTATGTCTGAGAATGGCATTGTAATTTCTGTTAATACAAAACTGAAGGACTGTTTAAGTTATGCTTCCGCTTTATCTAATGACAAGGTTGAATTTGGTGTTTCCAAGACTGTCGGGGGGGAGAGCCATGCTAGTCATTATAAACCAGCTAGCCCTTTAACTGCACCCCTGGGCCAGGACCTTTTGACTGCAGTTAATGAACTGGCCGATCTAAAGACAATTCAGCCGGATTGCTCAGAGCCAGTCCACTATGTTTTCTGTGCAAAGCAAAGTCCAAGTGCATTCCACTCACTAGCTTTCTACAGTCATTCGGTGTGTGTGGTTGAACTCCTCCATAACTTAGTCTCGCCAAAGGGTGGCTTAGACTCCAATAGGTGTACTTATTTCCCATGTGACTGCCAAATTATTGTGTTAAAATCATCTGTACACAGTCCTGGTTGTTTTATGTGGGTTCAAGAATCAAGTCTTGGCCTTAAGAATCATGCTTCCAGGGCCAATCACTTGTGTCACTGAGCCAACTTATTTCAGGTCTGAAATGTTGTTTAAATCGTGCTCCAAGACGGAAGGTGTGTTTAGCTCTCCAAGAAGAGCAACTGAGGACAATTTGAACTGTGTTAAGGACTTAGAGAATTTAAGGTCTTTGTCTGTCGTTGCTCCTCTGCTAACACCTCACAAAGTTAATGTTCGGAACTTTGTGCTCACTCCCAGGGGGGCTGTGGCGCTGCCTGACCTCTCACCCACGTCTGATCTCCAGGTGGAGGCAGTGGTCACCCAGCCAGCACCTGTGCTAGTTTCGGCCACTAGGGTCAGGGCAGCCATAAGTCAGCCATCTCCTGCACCTGCATCTACACCTCAGGTGGGAGTGGCTGCCGTCCGGTTTGTTCCTGCACCCAGGTTATGCCAGTCAGTACGCAGTACGCAGCTGAGCTCCGCACCCGTCTTAAGCACTCGGGTGGGAGCGGTTGTCGCTCTGCAGGTGCCTGCACCAGCTCATGTTTCCATTGGAGGTTCAAGAGAATCATCACCACCACGACAGCCTCCTATTCAGCCGAGCAGTTAGCAGCTCAGCTCCCTGTCCAGTTAGCAGCTCAGCTCAGTGTTCTGCCAGGGGCCTCCATAACTGCTCGTCCTGCATCTGCTGCTGGATGCCCGGGTGTGCCAACCCGGCACCCTGCAGCATCCACGCCGCTTCATGTTTCATCAGCTGGAGGGCCCGAGGAGCCCATCCAGCCCCATGCCTCATCAGCTGGAGGGCCCGAGGAGCTTGTCCAGCCCCACGCCTCGTCAGCTGGAGGGCCCAAGGAGCCCGTCCAGCCTCCTGTCACGTCAGCTGGCGAACCCAGCCAGCGTCACGCTTCGTCAGATGAAGGGCCCAAGGAGCCCATTCAGCCTCATGCCTCGTCAACTGGGGGTTCTGGAGAACCCAGCCAGCCTCATGCTTTGTCAGCTGGAGGGCCCGAGGAGCCCGTCCAGCGTCCTGCCTCGTTGGCTGGAGGGCCCGAGGGGCCCGTCCAGCCACCTGCCTCGTCCGGTCCTGCCAAGCCACATCCACAACTGTACCGTCACCGGCCACTTTCCAGGCCGTCAGCTGGACATCATTGCCGCCATGGGCGGCCTCCTGAACTGCGCCGCCGCCGCCTTCCGCGCGGCCGGCCTCCTGCTATAAGATGGCATGGACTGTTGTGTTGCCGACCTCCGGGCCGGCCCCCTGATATAAGATGGCATGGACTGTTGAGTTGCCAACCTCCAGGCCGGCCCCCTGAGCTATGTTTGAACTGTTGTCATGAGCTCCAGTGTTTTCTGTTGACTGCTTTTGTTTCCCCTTTTAGGTTCCTTTTTAGTTTTTGTCCCTTTTTAGCTCTCGTTTAGTTTAGTTCATGTACTCCAGCCTCAAATAAAGGCTCGCCTTTTGTTTAAAGTTAATTTTGTCTGCTCATCTGTGTCCACACCCGGGTCCTCCAAACACTCTCCACACGGTCAGCCACTGCGGACGGTGACACTTAGAACTGAAGAAGCTTCTCGAATGAGAGGTGAAACATCTTCAAGCAACTTAAAGAAGTCCAGATGCTTTTCTTTCCAAACTTAATTAGTCTACGGACATTAGTTGACATTCCCAACTATTGACTAATGTGCGTTTTGTGGAAGGAGACTCCATCAGAGAAAACTTTGTATTTTGCAAGGCACTGCCAGATAAAAAACGAGACAGGAAATTTTTTGGGTTACATCCAAAGATCTTGACCAAAGAGGGTGGGAAACCTGCATGAGTATCTGCACTGATGGAGCAGCAGCCATGGTTGGACGCACCAAAGGTTTCGTTAGCAGAGTGAAAGCGATAAACCCAGATGTTATTGTTACGCACTGTTTTCTGCACTGCAAGGCGCTCATTGTCAAGACTTTACCAGCAGACCAAGCTCCTGTATTGGATGATGTCGTGCACATGGTAAACCTTGTCAAGACAAGACCTCTGAAAAGCCGCACACTTGCATCTCTGTGCGAGGAAATGGGAGTGGAGCATAAAGCCTTATTGCTCCACACAGAGGTCCGATGGTTGTCCCGCAGCAAAGTACTGGCCCGTGTATATGAGCTGTGGGAAGAGCTAAACGTGTTTTTGAGTGATGAGAGGTACAATGATGCAAAGCTGCTTACAAGTGATGATTGGTGTGCAAGGCTGGCTTACATGGCAGATATACTTCAGCATGTCAATGAACTGAACACACGAATGCAAAGCCGAGATGAAAACCTGCTCACAAGCACAGATAAAATAAATGTATTTTGTTCAAAGGTCCACCTCTGGCAACAACATCTGAAAAATGCCAACCTTTGCATGTTCCCACTCGCTCAGAAATGGCAAGGAGATACTGAAACTGCCACACTGTGTGAAATAATAGTTAAACATTTTAAAATGCTCGAGAAGAAGTTGTTCATTTATTTCCCCTCTGTCTCCACTGAATGCCTTGACTGGGGAGGGGCCCATATAGCTCAGCAGCAGTTTTTGGAAAGGATATGACTTTGCAGGAGCAGGAGGAACTAACTGAATTGACACAAGACTGTGGTGTAAAGCTAAGCTTTGCTGATCTATCTTTGGACAGTTTTTGGTTGACTGCTGCCAAGGAGTTCCCCATTCTGGCAAACAGAGCCATTTTGACATTGCTCCCATTTTCCACAACGTATCTATGTGAGCTAAGCTTTTCGAGCATGGCTGCTATAAATACTAAAAACAGAGAGAGAGGAAGAGCTGTTGAGGAAGAGCTTTGTGTATGGGGAAAAAAATGCTTAGATGTTTTTGTTACAAAACCTGTAAAAAAAAAAAAAAAAAAGCCGAACATAAGCAAATCTTTGAAATGTATAGAACTTTTGTTGAAAAAATTGAGGTCATCTACTAATCAGAAGATTGATGGTTCGATCACTGGCTGCTCCAGTCTGGGTGAGGCAAGTTGTATAAAGTGCTTTGAGTGCTCAGAGCAGAAAAGCGGTATATAAGAAACAGTCCATTTACCATTTATTATACACTGCCGGTCAAAAGTTTTAGAACACCCCAATGTTTCTAGTTATTTATTGCAACTCAAGTCATTCAAGTCCAATGAATAGCTTGAAATGGTACAAAGGTAAATGGTGAACTGACAACTCAGACAGGAAGAGGTCTGAAAGACCCAAAGCCACCACTGAATCAGAGAACAAGTTTCTGAGAGTTAACAGCTTGTGTGATAGGCGGCTCACAGGACAACAGCTTCAAGCACAGCTTAATAGTGGTCATAGAAAGCAAGTCTCAATTTCAACTGTAAAGAGAAGACTTTAAGCTGCAGGTTTGGCAGGACGATTTGCAGCAAGAAAGCCATTGCTAAGACGTCAGATTAAGACAAAGAGGCTTGCCTGGGCCATGAAACACCACCATTGGACTACTGAAGACAGGAAGAAGGTATTGTGGACTGATGAATCAAAATTTTAAATCTTCGGTTCATCATGTAGAATGCCATCAAGTAGGCGAAAGGATGTGGCATCATCTGTCAAACATGGAGGAGGAAGTGTGATGGTCTGGGGCTGTTTTGCTGGATCCAGGGTCGGTGACTTGTACAGAGTGATGAACTAAAACGGCTGCCACAGCATTCTGCAGTGCCATGCAATACTCTCTGGTATGTGCCTAGTTGGTCAGGGGTTCATCCTACAGCAAGATATTGACCCAAAACACAAGTCCAAACTATGCCAGAACTACCTCAGGAAAAAGAACTAGATGATGGCTTGTTCAGACACAGACTTAAACCCCATCGAGCTGCTTTGGGATGAACTGGACAGAAGAGTGAAAGCAAAGCAACCTACGAGTGCCACATTTATGGGAACTTCTGCAACAGATATGGGAAGAACTTTGTGAAGAATATTTGATTTCTGTTGTAGAAAAACTCCCATGGGTGTGTTCAGCTGTTATATCTGCCAGAAGTCTACTTTGATGAGTCAAATGTTTAGAATACATTTTGGTCTATAAATTGGTTCCATGATTTCTTTTCTAACTTCAGTTGCTTATTTGTACTATGCTTTCATTTCAGAGTGCAATGAGGCATAACAATTTTTTTTACCAGAAGTGTATATCTATATATGAACATAACTGCTGTTTGGCAGCAGTTTTTTTTTCTTTTTTTGGCAACATCAAGGTTTAAGTTCCTGTTTCTGTTCAGTTCTATTTTTATTCCAGCCTTTGCCCCTATTTGTACTGCTTATTCTCTTTCTAGTCTTAGTTGTAAACATACAAAGGGAAAATACACAGACAATTCTGAGAAATATTAGGTGGTCATGATATGGTTTTCTTAATAAAACATAAATTCTACACTGTACTTACATTTAATGACGACACTAGTCGGTGCTGTTGCAGCAGATCTGAATGTCCGTGTGGACACTGTGACCTCATACACACAGCTGTAGTTGCCCTGATGTTCATACTCAGCTACAGGGAAACTAAAGGAGGCTGAGTTGTTGACTGCTGGCTCTGTGAGGTTGGAGCCAGAGAAGCTGAGAATAAAATGTCCACTGGAAAATGTGGAGTTAATGGAACAGGTGAGGATGAAGCTGTAACCCCTGGTGATCTGTGCACCTTCAGGACCCCAGACAAGTCCTGCATTAGGAGACGTCAAGGAGATGCGGGGCCTCTGCAGTCTCACTGTGTGAAAGCAAACTGGGATTAAAAACATATCATTCTCTCTACCTTTTAGTTCTGGACTTGTTTAAACTTTAGAATCAAAAGCAGAAGGAAGGATTTTTTGGGGCTTAAGTGCTGAATCAAACTCAACACATTTCATCACTTACTAACTTATTAGTATTTGGTGTTATTTTTCACACATTCAGCAGTTATTGAGCAACATTAGAAGTTTCTTGCTACATGGTAAATGAAAGTCCATGCTTATCTGCCAAGAAAAATGGCAGATTAGGGTAAAAGACTGAAAGTTGAGGCACACAACGAAGAATGCTGCTGGTAAAGTTTCTGGGCTGCCTTTCCTCATAACAGCCATCCCTCAAGATTTTCTCCATTTAAAGCAATGCATTATCAGAGATTGTAACATCCAGTCCTTTTACTGAATCTTTTAGCCCTCAACGTAGCATTTAGCTCTTTAGCTGCTAAACGTTCCACTATATGTAATACTTTCTTTCAAGTAGTGTGTGTTTACTCCTCAGTACTGTTGGCTTTGACAGCATTTTCTCTGGATACTGAAAAATCCACAATGAAAGTGGGATTCTGTTCAAAACGCTTTTTTTTTTCTTTTGTTAGTGTTTTTTTTTGTAAATAGCTATTAAAACAAGTTTAAGCTATGACTGAAACATATAAAAAATAAGGTAACACTATAAATTTGTCACAATTTATGAAACAACTTATTATCTGTATTAAAAATGATAATTTCTCGTTTTGTTTGAAAAAATGCTTCTTACATGTATTTGCTTTATTACCTGTCACAGAGAGCCTACCAGAGTCACTTGGTGGGGAGTTAAATTCAAGACCTGAGCCCATTTTCTGATACTGACACTGGTACAATCCCTCGTTATCAAAGTTCACTTTGAGGATATTGAATGTTGCAGAGTTTGTACTAGAAGTTTGGGTCCTTATGAATGAATCTGATGTTTTCTTCAGAATGAACGATCCACCCAAAACCTGAGTGGAGATTGAACAAGTGATTGTAATGTTCTGACCCCAGGTGACCTCACCAACAGGATTTATGGCGATATGGGGTTTCGGGAAACTCACTGAAAAAACAAACAAAACAAATGAACAAACAAAAAAACAGGATAATACTGATTTAATATGTTGCTGGTTTAATGACACTTTTAGCTTTTGATTGTTGGAGCTGTCAAGCTCAGGAAATTGTTTTGTTTTCTTACCGTTAACAGAGAGTCTGACAGCATCACTGAGGGAGGATGAAAAGTTTTGCTCTGAAATGTTTTTCTGATACTGACACTGGTACGAGCCGTTATGATCTAAGTCCACTTTGTGGATACTGAAGGTAGCAGATGTGGAACTTGATGACGCAGTCTGGCTGAAAGTGCCTGAGGTCTTCTTGAGGATGAAAGTTCCACCAAGCAACTCGGATAAGATCGAACAAGTAATGGTGACATCTTCACCCCAGGCAACCTTATCTCTATTCAGAGAGATCCTGGGCTCTGGAAGGCTCACTGAAAAACACAGTTCAGCATAATGTTAGTTTAGATAAATATAAGTTTATGCATTTAAATAGCAAATCTTTGTAACTTTTTAACTTTACAACCCACTACCAACTCACCAACTCACTACCACCCCAGCTCTTCCCCATCCTCCATCTGACTTAATTTCATGTCTGTTAGCAGTAATCGTTCTGTACAGAACATGCCCCACTCTCCCTGCCTTTGTCATTGCTAACTAACTTTTCTCATAAATACCAGGGGTAGCTGTAGCTCAGGAGGTAGAGTAGGCCATCTCCTAACTGGAAGGTTGGTAGTTTGATTCTTGGCTGCTCGAGTCTCCAATCTACATGCCTTCTTTTGGCAGGATAGCAAACCCCAAGTTCCTCTCTAAACCATTTCTCATTGTGTGAATCAGTGAATGAGGCATGCTGTATAAAGCACTTTGAGTGCTCAAGTAGAGTAGAAAAGCAATATATAAAAGTCAGTCCATTTAGCTGCCAGGCCATTTCTGAGCTTTAATGAGGCCTTCTCCAAACTGCTGGTCTGTACCCTGGCCCACATCAAATGATGGTTTTCATTCATATTTGGTGTTGTGGTCCTTGCTACTGAACCATAGTTGGAAATAACAGCAGTTATTTGATTATTGTAGCCCTGACTGAAAAGAAATTGAGACACTGTATTATTTGTTGAAGCTTTGTTGTAAGTTGTACTGCTAAATTCCCCACTTATCACACAAATCTAACATTTGTTTAACGACATCCATCCTTGAAGTGAATAAAAATCTATAAAAATAATGAATAAAATGATTGTTTTGCTTTTGGCTTTTTGTGTTCTCTGTTTATTTGAAGTGATCATTCATCAGAAAAAATAAAGTTGTGTCCCTGCTTGCATGAATTCTTAGCAGGACTGACGATTCGCCTCCCACGGGCCATTAATACCGGACAAATGAAATTATTATTGTTTCACTTGTTTGACACCCAAGTTCTAATAAATTAATGGAAAGAAAATGCATTTATCGGCATTTTTGTATTTAAAAAAATCTTTGTGCTAAAAATATCATAATCCAAAACAAATTGAATAACATGATGTTGTCATGCAGACATCAGCACCAATAATCAGTATATATTGCTGATGTTCTTGATCTTTTTACTAAACATGCTGACATCAGCCTGTTTAATAGAAACAGGCTGATGTCATCATATTGTAATAAAAACAGGATGTTATTAGCATGTTCTCATAGGAACATCTTAAAACACTAAAACAGGTTTTCGTATAGTTCTTGCCCTTCGGAGGAGTTGGGTCTCCGCGTGCTCCTGTTTCTCAGTGATTTCTTTTCTCGTGGTGCATCCTCTCTTAGGTTTTCCACCTCCAAAAATCACTTTAACCCCTTTGTTCAAGTTAGAGCTAATTCAAGCGAATTAGTTCAGTTGATAAGCACCGCTGTTAATGTGTTTTCTAAATGCAAATAACTGAACAGGCATGCGGTCCATAGCAGGAAACCAAGAGGGAAGTTGCTGCATGAAGATTACTGAGAAAAAACAGCACCATACTGCAACTATAAATATCAAGTATTGCGGGTGTAAGATCATGTGGTACCGTATTTGGGCATGGATGCTCTATATCAAAGAAAGGAAACTGATGTTGATAAAGATATCTTCAGCCATTCTGACACAAGCACCGATTTTTTTTTTAACTTGTCTTATCACACACTCATGAAAACACAAATATCTGACACAGAGATCAGAACTTAGAAAGGGGCTGGCATATTTTAAGACTGGCTAAGTACGATGACAGTACAGTGCTAGAACGTGGCCATTATGTAAGCAATCAGATGATTGACCAGTTGGGGCAAAAAGTCTTGCAAATACGTTTGTTTGAAGTTATTGCTGCCAAAGGAGGAACAGCTGCTTATTTTAAACCATGATTGTGTTTACTGTCCACCACTGAGAATGCTTAATGTGTGTGCTTAATAAAGAAAGAGTTCAAAATGTATTGTTTATTAATTTAGCACATTTTTATCTATGTTTTGATAAGAGTATAACAAACACTTCTTACCTGAACAGACGACACCAGCATCCTCGCCATGTCCACAGTTGTGTTTCCCAAATCCATTGTGTCCACACTCAGTTAGAGAACTTTCATTTCCTGAACAGGCCACATTATCAAGCCAGATTTTTCCAGTTCCTTGACCAAAGCGAGCAGATGAAGTGGCCTCCAATGCTCTCCCACAACCCAGCTGTCTACAGACCACCTTAGCATCATTTAAGTCCCAGCCATCGTCACAGACTGTTCCCCAGGAACTGTTGTAGTAGAATTCTACTCTTCCTGAACATGAAGTAGATCCAGCGAACCTGATCTGAGATCCTAGCGACAGAACACAGACAAAATATTACCAAGAAAAGACAGAGCACCTTCACTTATTATTTTTTTGGTTTCTTAGTCATGGCAATAATCACATTCACTCTTTAAGTACAAAAGCAAGTTGCAAAGGATGATAATCATTTTCGTGACTGGCTGATAAAATACACAGCTACATTTATTCAACATAAATTACCTAAAGTATTTCTCACCCGAACAAACAACACCAGCATCCTCGCCATGTCCGCAGTTGTGTTTCCCAAATCCATTGTGTCCACACTCAGTTAGAGAACTTTCACTTCCTGAACAGGCCACATCATCAAGCCAGATTTTTCCAGTTCCTTGACCGAAGCGAGCAGATGAAGTGGCCTCCAATGCTCTCCCACAACCCAGCTGTCTACAGACCACCTTAGCATCATTTAAGTCCCAGCCATCGTCACAGACTGTTCCCCAGGAACTGTTGTAGTAGAATTCTACTCTTCCTGAACATGAAGTAGATCCAGCGAACCTGATCAGAGATCCTAGCGACAGAACACAGACAAAATATTACCAAGAAAAGACAGAGCACCTTCACTTATTATTTTTTTGGTTTCTTAGTCATGGCAATAATCACATTCACTCTTTAAGTACAAAAGCAAGTTGCAAAGGATGATAATCATTTTCGTGACTGGCTGATAAAATACACAGCTACATTTATTCAACATAAATTACCTAAAGTATTTCTCACCCGAACAAACAACACCAGCATCCTCGCCATGTCCACAGTTGTGTTTCCCAAATCCATTGTGTCCACACTCAGTTAGAGAACTTTCACTTCCTGAACAGGCCACATCATCAAGCCAGATTTTTCCAGTTCCTTGACCGAAGCGAGCAGATGAAGTGGCCTCCACTGCTGTCCCACAACCCAGCTGTCTACAGACCACATTGGCATCATTAATGCCCCAGCCATCGTCACAGACTGTTCCCCAGGAGCCACTGTGATAGATTTCAACTCTTCCAGAGCACTGAGTGGACTCAGACCCAGCTAGTCTGATCTGACCTATCAGGCACATAATATAAACTATATTTAATACTTTTCCTAAAGTTGAAAAGAATTTTAAAAAAATTCACACACAAGAACAGACTGACCTGCAGCAGGTGAAGTGAAGGCCAAGAGGCAAGAAACTTTTGGAGGGAACAAAATGACATTGATTATTGTGTAAAGTAAGCACATACATCTGTAGTCATTTATCTAAAGTGATCAATATTTGCACTGAAAGCTAAACCTCAAAGACCAAAACTGTCTCTCTGCAAAAGCATTATAAAAGTATGTCTTACCGAAGGTCAAAAACTGAAGCACTCTCTGCTGTCTGCACCCCATGACTGAAAAAAGAGGCTGCTTCGTGTCATTTATGGGAACCAGATGACAGTAAAGTCAACAAAAAACTACAATGTACAAAAAACACTTCACATTTGGTTTATCCTCCCAAAACACTTCCTCTTTCGTTTTGAATGTTTTTTTAAATTCATCCACAGGGCTTTGACACGAGCAGCTCTAAAGACTGCAGCTCTAAAACTGCTCGAGTAATCTAGTGACTCTCGGAAATTACATATTGATTCATTATAAGCAAATTTGCACCAACCCTCCAATCATCCACAGAAACACACACACTGTCTCCATCTGGTGGTTAAAAAGTAATATTGACACAGATGATACTTTCTTGAGGTTAAGCGCTCATAATTTTAAGTACTCCTACATTAGCCTAAAAAGTATTAGCAAGGACTCACAGTTTAACATTTGGGAACATGATCTGAATGAGGAAGGAAGTCAATCCTTTTATAGTGGCAGTGGGAAGAAATGCAACCAGAGAATTGTCTCTGTTTAGACAGTTTTAAATCTTAACTAATTTCATGAATGTTTCTGAGGACTAAATTGGAAGCCACACGTTAAACTACAAAATCTTTAAAATATGGGCGTAAAATTGATGATCTGAAACATTAAAGTGACACAAATATGCACAAAAAAAGCAAAAGAAGAGAAATCATGAAGGAGGAAAATTGCTTTTTCACAGCAGTGTGTGTGATGCACCAACAAAAACACAGGGTCACACACAGAGATGGGCAGTAACGCGTTACTGTAATCCGATTACTTTTTTCAAGTAACGAGTAATGTAAGGGATTACCATTGCAAAAATGGTAATTAGATTACCGTTACTTTCCCGTAGGAACGCTGTGTTACTGCGTTACTAAAACCGTGAGTTTTTTGCGAGAATGTCTCATGATAGTGACGTAAGCGAGTGTGACGTTAGTGACAACACCTGTCTGCAGATCAACAATGGATAATATATCTAGTGCGGGAGAGAGTATGGACGTGCAGGGTTTAAAGCGTGGAAGTATTGACCTTATTTTGAGTTTGATTCCATAAAAAGTGACAAAAACATTAGCGTCCGTTGTGCGTGGGAAGAAAACTTCTTTTTACAGCGGGAAAAAAACCCCTTAACTTCCAAGCAAGCACCGAGTGCGCTACGACTGTAATGGGAAATTCACAGAGAAACTCGCGGAGTCTTCAACTGACCGCTGCGGCACACCTGCACCAGGGTAAACCTCCGCCTACCCCAGTCCTGCTTTACAGGTGAAAATAGAGCAACTAGCCTTTGACTTTATTTATTTTCTGCTGTGTTTTACTTGCATCTATTTGAAAGACTGAGTGTAAACACAAAAAAATTTTTGTTTTATGTGCTGGAATGTGCAGAAAATAGGTTTAAATGTTAAACAAATTTCTTCCAGTCAAAGAATGTTGCATATAATTTAATTTTTGCTTGATGCATAAAGTTAAAAGATTAAAACTAATAAAACAAGTTTTAAAAAGAGACATTTCCATTTGATTACATTTTGTATGATGGATTATGCAGAAAAAGTAGAACTGGGCTGAAAGATCTATCGCTTTATCACCTATTCAGGTTGTAAATTGTGTTTTTAAAAAGTAACTAAGTAACTAAGTAATTAATTACTTTTGAAAATAAGTAATCAGTAAAGTAACGGGATTACTTTTGGGGGGAAGTAATCAGTAATTAGTTACTGATTACTTTTTTCAAGTAACTTGACCAACACTGGTCACACAGAATAAACTCATCCAAGATTTTTAGTAGATGCACCCATGCCATCAATTTGAACAATCTACTGTGCTCGAGGTGATGACAATATGTACGCCTGTTCGACATATAATGTTCTACATGGACTTGCCCCCACATCCTTTAAATCAATTTATTAATCAAGACAGATTGCAGAGTTGGCACTAAGGCCATCCCTAGAGGGCACTGTAATGTGTTTCATAGGCATTTGGACAAACTGCTGTCACTGTAGGGAACTCAGTGTTATAAAAGAGATGTGTGACCGTTTTTACGGGTGACACGTGTCATTTATTTTTGTTTTTGTTGTGTATTTGTGAGTTTTTCATTATTACAAAGTTTTCTATGACCTGCCCTGGGACTACAGATGTTAATTAGCAGTTTTGGTATAATCTAGCATGTTTACACTTTATGTTTATTGATGTTCATCAACGTGCTGTTCCTGTTAAATGTATAAAAAGAAGAAAAGAAATCCTGTAGTCAAGAAAGGAGTGAAATAATTAATAATGACAATAATGAGCCGGTTTGAAAAATCTGAGGAGTAGAAAGTCGAGATCTTTGTGTGAAATTGGAGGAATAAAAAGTAGCAAAGTGTCAGAAAAGTGCTCAAGTAGAGAAAGGAAACTTTTGCTTTTGATAAAGATGACAGTGTGGAGGATGTTCTGCGAACCTTCCTACGTAGTTTCAGGTTATCACCGTCCTCTGTGTCTTCGGTGGCGGCCCCTCCTTTTCCTCCCACCGTCCTCTGCAGCTGTTCCAGCTGTTGCTGCTCCCGTGAAGTTTCATTGTGTTAACCGGTGTTAAAGGCGTGCAAAGCTCACTATTACTCATTCATACATAAACAACATGCAGTGTAACTGAATCTGTTAAAAGTCCTTTACAGCAGTAGATCACTTAGTTTCTCACCTTGCTTATCCGTGTTTATTTTTTTTGCGGCAGAGACAGCCACGTCTGCCTGGTAAAAGCAGCCTGCTAATCGTCAACACTTCAGCTCCTCCCCCGGACCCTGCTGCTGACAGCGCAGTGGGAATCACACTCCTAACTACACATGGAGCGATATCCATTCTTCCAGAATCACTCTCCATACCACTACCTCTAACTATGAATAATATCTCACATAATAACCTCTATCAGCAGTTATAATTAAGCAAAATGCTTTAAAAGATCAAATGCAATAAATTTAATTAAATATTGGTTAAAGCATCCCTGTTTAATGAATGTTTACACATGCCCTATCAGCGTAAACATTTCAGGCCTTTAGACAGCTATCAGCTACAGTGTAGTAATATCAAATTCTGAACTAACTTATATTATTATATAAATGTGGAATGATATAAATCAATAAACAGTTAAAGAATGTCCACTGAAGTTTCTTCTGCACTTTAGATAAGTGTAAAAGAAAACTTTTTCTCTAACAAATTTCACTGTTGAGTACATCAGTCTGTGTTTTAGATCCTCTGTGAGTGACAGTGAGAAACAGTGGCACAAAGATGGTGCTCAGAATAAAAATGACACTTACCCACAGTCACTCTGTGATGAACTAACAAACAAGTGTGAAAACTGAGAAACAATTGCTGCAGTTTTTTCATAAAATGCACTGCTGTTCTTGCTGTTTTTGGTGTGGTGATGCCAGCATCTGTCATGTGCTGTGTGATAGTGATAAACAAAAGGCGAACTTTGTATTTAGGCTGAAAGACAAAAAAAGGCAAAATGTAAAGTACCAAAGGAAAATAAACACATAACTAGCGTTGATTCAGCTCTCCAGACCTGATAAAGGATATTTCAGGAAATAGTAACGAGTAGTGGCTACTATCAGTCCATCTCAATATCTCTACCCCTTGTATCATTACACACACACACACGGCAGCATGCCAGGGTGACAAGCTTGACACAGATAAAAGCGTAAACAGACATAAAAGACTGACTCAACATGGGAGACACTAAAAGCCAAAATACAGAGATAAGGCTGAGAGGACAGGAAGGAAACGTTAACGGGAACTAAAAAACCTAAAGTAATATGGAGGGAGAACAATATAGAAATTATTTTATTAATCAACATGTTACACACATATGATACAGTTCAGTACAAAAACCCCACAAAACACTGTAGTAGCAATAATATAACTGTGTGTAATATAATATAAACATATCATTACCTACTCTTTAATACTTCTGCAATTTGTTCTTGTACTGTGTGTGTGTGTGTGTGTGTGTGTGTAATGATAAGGGGGTAGAGATATTGAGATGGACTGAGAGTAGCCACTACTCGTTACTATTTCCTGAAATAACCTCCCCTCGCGAGTGAAAGAATCTGCAGTGTTTGTGTTTTCTAACTCAGGGGTCTTAGCTGAAGAAGTACGGGGTGATTTAAAGAAATCCCCTGTCAACGTCTTTCCCCCCCAAAAAAGCAACTGGTAGACTCTGTGGAATAATGAGGGTGGAAACCAAACTGTTGCTAATGCAGAATAAAAAGTCTATTTGAGATATGGATGAGTGCAGAAATGCATCACTGAGTTAACTGTGTTAACTGCATAACCAAACATTTTGGTTTAAAATTAATTTTAAAATTGTAAAATTAATTACAATTTTACACTTTACTCAGTAAAGTGTACTGAGGACCTTCACCTTTTTTAGCTGAATATGGAAACCACTATACCAGGGGTGTCAAACATACAGCTCACCTGTTTATTTTATATTACATAAAATAAACTACATACAAAGATGCAGAAATGTGTGCACTGAAAAAAAGAGAAGATGTTAGATTTACATAAATTAAGTAGTTGACATTGGTTGCACACAGATGTTTTGCTTTTTGAAGCAACTTAACACAAGTTACACAAACACAGTGCAATAGCTGCAAATTCACCAAAGACGCTTACATAAATCCAAGAGATGGCCAGTCTCCATTTTTCACTGTACATGTAGCACAGAGCCATGGCTCAGTGTCTGAGTGTCTGAATGAGTCTCACCGGTCTGAATGTGTGCTTAAAGCCATTTATAATTCCTAACTTGTTTGATCTGCTGCTCACCACAAACAAGCACATGCATACATTTTGAACATTTTACTGTATATTTATAAGTTTTACAGTTTTTCCTACTGATAAAAAGTTCCCTTATGGCCATTCATACTCCACAAAGTAATTAAGGAATAAACAATTACAAAACAAAAAACAACAATTTTCACCTTTGAAAAAATTGTAATGAATTCCCTCTTACTTTGGCAGTTTGGCACTTCCTCTACAGCTCTAACTCTCAGTGTGTTTTGATACCAGTTTCCCATCAATAATCTCTATTTTCGGCATTATTCACTTGCTTATTACAAACCAGTCTACTGTTGTGTACAGTGTTGTTTTTTCTTAGTTTTTGTTCCCAAAAATGTGTCTCTAATAAAACCTCTGTAACTTTGTGAAAATAGGAAAAGTTTTTTCACTTTCTGCTATAGAAACTTCTAGAGGTTTCTAGGGGATCATCAAGGTCACCTTACACATTTAAATAAAGTAAACAAAAAACCCCAACTATAACATTTTTCAAGTTAACAATAGTCTAAAACCAAGTTAGAATAAAGTTGACAGTTGATTATATTAAAAGAAGAGGACAATTATTGATGAAGATTTGCAATTTTGGTATTTAAAAGAAGTCCATAAATTCATTACAGACAGCAGCAGAGAGTGAACGTATGGTAACGATATCTGGAGGTCTGGACAGTTTGACGAGTCCATTGTTGTAGTGAGATACCAAGTCATTTGTGGAAGCTGAAGCATCTATGGTCATTAGATTATCAATGCAAGGGGAAAGAACTGATAAATCAATGCCCGTAATGTTTCTAAAATTAAGAGAGCATGTTAGATTACCTTTGTATAGTTGGAGACCAACACCGAATGAAACTAAATTATGATCTGAAAAAGATATGTCTGATACAGCACAGTTCATCGCTCGGACTCCAGTACAACAGATAAGCTCTAAAGTATGTCCTTTGGAGTGTGTGGGAACAAGTATTTATTAGTCTAAGCCAAAATTCTCCAGATAGGAAATATAAAATGTTTTTTAAACTAATTTGATGCTCTGTCCATGTGGCTATTAAAATCTCCCAGCAATGTTATATTTGAACAGTAAAAAGTAAAATTAGGACATGAGCTTTTGGTAAGTAGTTGTTGGTTTTGTGAAGCAACCGATGACGGGGTAACTCTCCTGGCTCACTCAGATTCCCTGTGGTTACGGAGGAAGAAAGGAGCTTTCCAGAATGCTTATGAGAATTTTTCTCAAGGGATACTAATGTCCTTGCATTATATGCAATGACCTTCATCTTGGCTGTTTGTTTCAGATAAAACAGCTTCCAGGCACTGCTGTGAGGTGGGGTACAAAGGGCTCTGAAAAATCATGGTAATCTAGAATGGGTGCCTGTGTCCATCCAAGTTCTTCTTAAGCCCAGACCCATTCTGGCTGGTGAAACTAGTGAATGGCAATTTCTGTCCTTCTGTTCTGTCTCCTCAATGTGACAAAAGGTCTGTAAGTCTTTTCTCAGAGTCATTCTGGTGCTTCAAACACTGCAGACTGACTTGTTTCTTTCTCACTTATTCCAGCTGCACTTTAAACTGGATGTGTGAATGTGTGATGTGTGCATTCATTAACTATTTTCAACCGTGTTGCTGTATCATCAGCTGTATCATCAGGTCACATCAAGGTCATGATTTTACAGTGAAGTTCAAAATTATTATTTAATAAGCTTTCACCTGCAGAAAATGTTCCACCCTAGGACTGATATATAGTGCTTTTCTACTTTCCCTGAGTAATTCAAAGCACTTTATACAACATGCCTAACTCAGCCATTCACCCCAGTGCTTTTTTCTATGCTTGAGGGCTTTCTATTGAATATTCCCACACATTCATACTCCAGTAGATGTATCAGGGAGCCACTTCTGGTTAGCATCTTGCCCAAAGATATTTGGCATGCAGACTGAAGCAGCCAGGTATCGAACCACTAACCTTCAGATAAGTACAGTCATGCCAGGTGTCATAGGGCAAATAGTGGGGTAAACCCCAGACAGATCACCAGTCTGTTATAGAGATCCAGACAACCAGTCACACTCATACCTTCTGCCAATTCAGAATCACCCATTTACCAAAGCCCATGTATGTTTTTGAACTGTAGGGGGAAGCTGGAATACCTGAAGAGAATCAATGCAAACACAACAAGAACATGCAAACACCACCAAGATTCAAACACAGGACCTTCTTTATGTGAGGCAGCTAGAATGACTATGTGCTGTTATTAGTTTAAACAAAAAATGTTCAATCAATGTTCAATGTTAGTTATTGTTCTCTGTAGTCACAGGTTAACCGTTACCTCACACTGGCAGACTTTATGCTAACCATGTGTAACCCAGTGTTAAAAACGGGATTAAAAGCATAAATATTAATACTCATTTGATTAAAATACTAATTTCATAATGGTAATAAATATTGATAAAAAGAACTTAAATATAATAAATACTGATAAAAAGCATGTAAACATAAGTTTAATTAATATGTACGTATGTATATGTAATATATAAATGGTGTGGGGGCAGGACTTAGTCCTGTGGAGTGTGTTTGTTAGATCCACTGAGCGACCAACCATTGGCCGGTCTGACCCTTCCCCCAGTCTGTGTGCGCTGCTCAGACACCTGTGTGTGCCTGCGTGTGCCAGTCAGAAACGCCAGAGACACAGATGGTGAAAGATTCGGTTACCCGTGCGGTGAAGAAGCTAGCTGGATAGTAAAAGTCCTGTTTTTGGTGGAAATAATAAGAGTGATACTGTATTCCAGAGGCCGTGAGCCAGCGTGATCACTGTGAAGCCCCGTGTAGCATTTGTTGCTTCACATGGTCAGGTTTTTTTCCCTTGCTTATTTGGATTGGATTGGTTTTGAGGACCTTTTCCAGTACTGGATGGCGAGCCCAGCCCAAAGAGCCGGATGAACTGGTAGATTGTAACCCGACTGGTTACAAACACACTGAGTGACTATTGAACATTGACAGACTGAAATTGACTTTAAAAAAAGGACACAAAAGACAATATATCCTTGGGTCGACCATTTGTGGGGTTTATTTTATTTTATTTTGTTTTCAAAAGCGCGCTCTACTTTTGTTAAATGTGCACAACCTGCTAAATTTTAATAATTGCTAATAAATGCAATTGTGTTTTCTACACCTGCTGTGTACAAGTCCTCTGTTGTCATACACCCTTGGCTCCTACGAATCTAGAACCTGTCTGATCTGGCCCATATCTCCCTTCTGTCCTCGTACTGTGGTTAAAGGTAACTACACTGCCGTAGTACATGCAAAGAAGGCAAGAAGTAGCACCACCAGTGTTACATAAGTAAAAAAGTGGCGAGCCAGCCAGGAGCCTAGAGTGTTGTGTGACAACATTGGAATCCTCTTTGACCTTTGATCAGACGCTCACATACTGTGAAAATGGATTTTGTCGAGAAGTATGCCGTTAAAGTACCAAATGCCATTATTGTTAGCGGTGTTACAGATAGAGAGAAAGACAAAGAGGTATTTGAG
Organism: Oreochromis niloticus; assembly: GCF_001858045.2. NCBI lineage: Eukaryota > Metazoa > Chordata > Actinopteri > Cichliformes > Cichlidae > Oreochromis > Oreochromis niloticus. Next base: position 4,056,464 of record NC_031969.2, read on the forward strand.
TTTCTGGAGCAACATGGTACTATTCGTAGAGTACTCGCTGTCGATGATGACTCTTTTGCATTCCACAAAAGTCAGATTGTAGAGTTGGAATCCGGTGCAGCCGTTGAAATATTAGCACCTAAGCTGCCTTACCTCTTACAGTCCACTGACAATCCAGATGTCAGTTACCGCATTCGAGCCTTAACTGACGTCTATACTAAGACCGTAGGGGGCAGTGTTACTGAGGCTTACATTAGCAACCTGAAGGGTTTAGCCAAGTTAAGTGGGAAGGATTTCGAAGAAGTGTTGCGGGAGGCCATGTCCACAATAGGGAAGACCATTGAAGCTGCTGAGACAGCTGAGATAAACCCCGAAAATGATACTGCTGATCAGACTTGCCCTGTGGTAGGATCCACACAACTTGGAGCCTCACCTTCAGTCTTAACTGAACTGCCTCACCCTCCTGAACCCATTCAGGGCCCATTCCAAAGCCCCATGAGACCAAACGTGACACCTCAAATGTTGAGCCCAACTGACCTCAACCCACCAGAGGTTCAGAAAATAGTAGTTGAGCATGTTGTCAAGAGTGTTGAGAAGACATCACATGCTCACTCTACATTAAGACTCAGAGCTTTTTCTGGCAAGATGCCCAGACCTTACAGCGAAGCTGACTATGAAGCATGGCGCTCTCACGTTGACTTGTTGATGGAAGATGCTTCTTTGTCTGAGTTGGAAAAAACTCGTAAGATTCTTGAAAGTCTCCTTGCTCCCACTTCTGATGTCATTCGCCCTCTTGGGCCAGAAGCCACTCCTGCAGACTATCTTAAACTTCTGGATTCAGCTTTTGGCACTGTCGAAGATGGTGAGGAACTGTTTGTACGCTTTATGAACACCCTCCAAGATCACGGTGAAAAGCCCTCTGCTTATCTGCTTCGTTTGCAGGTGGCGCTCAATCACACTGTGCGCAGAGGTGGGCTTGACCCACATGAAGTAAATAAGCAGCTTCTTAAACAGTTTTACAGAGGTTGCTGGGATGATAACTTGCTAACGGAGTTGCAGTTGGAGCTAAAGCATAAGGAGCCACCCACTTATGCGGAGCTATTGCTTCTCCTGCGTACTGCAGAAAACCGCCAAGAAGTTAAAAGCACGCGAATGAAGAAACACTTTAGCGCCACAAAACCAAAAGCTGTGTGTCATGAACAGACAGTCACTGAAACAAATGCAGATGTTCGTCAAGCAGAGTCAGATAGTCTGGAAGAGCTGAAAAAACAAGTTGCCGATCTAAAAAGCCAATTAGCTGCCGTCGTGAAGCCAAAGAAACAAGCAACAATGAAGACAGTTCGAACAAGGAAACCTGAAAATAAAAAACCTGACCATGCCAAACCTGAAAACTCACCTCCACCCAGCCTCCCCAGTACTAGGCCCAAGCCCTGGTATTGCTTCCGCTGTGGGGAGGATGGACATATAGTAGCCACTTGTGAATCAGAGCCAAATCCTGCCCTTGTACTTGCAAAACGAAAGGAACTAAGAGTGAGAAGGCAGATATGGGACAGGCAGAATGACCAGCTTTCTTTAAACTAAATTCTGCCTCCATTGCGGGACAAATGGAGGCTGATGCTTTGTTAACCCGTCCCACCAGGTTAAACAAAAAGCTTCACCTAAAAAGCGTGCCAGCCTAAAGTCACACACAAGAACAGATTCCTTTGACCTTCCTAAAGGTCTAATTGGTACAAAGAGTACTGCACAAGTGAAAGTTAAGAACACAAGTTAATAAATGTGCAATTACTAAGAGTTGTTGTGGTGTTTTTATTTGCCTGCTGTCATTTTTGATTTCCTCTGCCTTTAGGATTGCAAGTATCCAGGCTCAGGAGAGGGGGTCAGTGGGAAGCCCACTGCTGCTACTTGGGCCTGGTTTGCCCTCATGGATGAGGTGATAGGACAGATGCCTTCCATTAAGACTCCTGTCCTAATTTCCTCTCCCTGAGGACACTCCAGGGCCAAGCGCAGCAGTGGGTGACCAAAACGACAGCGATGACGAAGCGAGTCAGCCACCTACGACAGGGAGAAAGAGGAAAAGAGACAGGGATGATGAGCTGCTAGACCTCATCACAGAGGACATGAGGCAGCGAAGAGAGGCTGAGGAGAGGAGAGCAGGGAGAGGACGGACAGACTGTTTTCACTTCTAGAAAGATTAGTTCCCAAATGAGTTATGTATTGAGAAATTTATTTATTTGAATATATTTGTTACATTGTTATATGTGTTGCATTAGTTTAAAGGTTTTATGTTATTAATAAATTGATTCAAACAAACAGTAATTGTCACTGAACTCAATTTGATTCACAGGCATTTGTAACACGTATGAACATAACGCTAACTTTGAACAATATTACTTGGATATTTATTTGATAGCAATAAAGTAAATAACAATAACAATTAAACAAGAATATTTCAAATACACAGTATGTAAAGATGAAGAACAATATTCACAGTTGTTCACACAGGGTTAACCTGAGTGACCTGTTCCTGGACCGTTTCTTTAACAACTGTAATAGATTACAGGAAGTCTCTGGCAGTGTTGCTGAATCTGCCTGAGCAAGATCAGACATGGATGGGCTGCTGCAACTGAGACCTGCGGTTTGTCTTTTCTGGTCGGCGAGTGGAGAATCACACAGGGTGGTCTGCAAAGAGAGCTTCAGGATGCTTCCTCCCACTGTCCACTGCATCGTCCATCCACAGGGTTTGCAGGGCTCACTCATGGCTGCCACACCACTAAGATGTTTACAGAGATATGCAAGCAGGAGATGGTGGATGCTATATTATTAGTATAATACTTGTAACTCTGTAGCAGACAACAGTTTGATAAAGTGCTATGTAAAAAAACAAACAAAAGATTAGATTCTACAAGTTTCAAAGATATTTGGTTTATATATTTTATATGATACAGTACATGTGTGAGAATGACCGATGTTGTGGCAAAAAAATGATCGTCTGCCAAAACTGATTTCCGGTTTTTGCCCTAAACTGATTGCTCGTATTTAACCTGCTATGAATAACTTGTTGGTCTATAATACGTGAAACATGTCAAATGTTTCCCTCATTAGTGATATCAAGTCACCTGCCACCAGCAACATTCCTGTAACAAGGTAGAAGCTGCAATCAGTTTTTGGCAGTGACTTTTATATAACCTTTATTTATCCAGTTAAATCTTATTGACATTAGAAATTAATTTTTTAAGAGTAATCTGGCCAAGAGGACAGCAGACAGCGCAACAAATATATTAATTGTACCTACATTATAACCAGAGTTATGAAGATACTTGAACAACAGACATACAGACATATACAACAAATTGTATATATAAAACCCCTTAGTAAACCATGTTCACCGAAGTCTATTTACCAACATACATAAAGATATTACACATATTACACTCGGAAACATTGGAAATCAGTTTTGGCAGGCGAACACTTTTTTGGCACAACGCCGGCAATATTTCAATTATCCGTGTAATTAGCTACGTAATTCCTAAATGCATGTAGATTAAAGGAAATTATTTTACCTGGATATGATTGTCTCTGATGAGCCTAAGGTACAAAACGTGCGGGCGGCGACGATAAGGTTTTTCTAGCTCCTCGAGAAATAAAATTGTCCACACAACGGAACGACATTTCTGGGTCCATTTTAAAGTTTTCGCGCTGTGGCGCTAGTACGCTGTCTCTGGCAGAGGGCTCCACTGAGCCAATAATCATCCACAGATAAAAATTAAAATTCTGTTTTTGTCACTGGTTAATCCATAATACATATTTATATATTTGAGGCTCAAATGACTGTTGATTAAACTTGCAAGCACTCTCATGACCAGGAGAGACATGTTCCATCATTATTCCAAAGCGGATTTAGCAAATAAAATTCTGCATGACCAATTATGCAAATTGGGCAATGATGTCATTTAGCGACTTCTAGCAACTTTTAGGACAGCCAATAGCGATTTTCCTCACTGAGGAGTTGCCTTCATCAATATTTATAGCTAAAGACAGTATTTTGGATTTTGTCTCACTGGCTCTCTTGGACAGAGTTTATTCAATAAAGAAAGACACTGAAAATTTTACTTTAGCCTGAGTGATTCATAATTAGGGATGGGTACCGGTGTCCGGTGCCATGATGGCACCAGTTCTGACATAAACGGTAGTAACCAGACCGAAAAGCAGCGCACATTTCGGTGCTTTATTTCGGTGCTTTTGTTTTTCCTGAGCCAATTCTAGCCAATCATTTTACGTTTCCGAGGATAGTAGGCGGGGCCAGGTACGTACGTTCTTTTAGAGCAGAGCTACAGATTAAAAATGCCCAAGGTGAAGCGGTCAAAAGTCTGGCTGTACTTCACAACAAAAGATGCAAACTCAGCAGCCTGCAACAAGTGCTTTAAGGTGATACTGTGATACTGTCAAAGGAGGTAACACCTCAAATCTGATGAAACACCTGGCGACGCATAGCGTTTTTTTTTAAAGCCGAGAAATGCGCCGTGTTTGATAGCTTGCTGCGAGACCTCACACCGAGCACATCTACTGCGGGTGTGGTGCCTGTTATCAGACCCGGAGTTAGCAACATCCCCCAAAACCCCGAAGAGTAGAGTCCTGGCCCCTAGCCCTGTCAGCGTAGCAGAAATGATGACGGATGATGATGGCAGCAGCAGCCGTTCTCCTCTGCGTGAGTAGCTTCATGTTGTTCGTGTGTAATTAACGTTGAGTACGCTAACCACATTATTACATTAATGCATGTAAGGTGAACTAGCAAACACCGTCGTAGTTACATGCGGCTGTCTTCTTGTTTGATGGCAGATACTCCCTTCACCCTGGCCAAAAAGGCTAAAATGACCAAAGAAAAAGTGGAAAACAGTTAAACATGAGAGGTTTTTGGACAAAGTTTGTGTTTTTTCCATTGATTAAGCACTGCTCCCTGCTTCTGCGGAGTCGTGGCAGTCTGCTTCTCCCCACCGCAGGGAAAAGGGTAACACCATCTGGGTCTGGGCGCAGTTTCCCCCTCCAGGGGCAAGGGTACCTAGACCCGGGGCTTAGAGTACGCTTGGGGAGTGTGATTGTGTGTACAGTGTCTCTCTATGTCTGTCTCCACGTTGGGTGAGTGTTGAGTAATTGTATATGAGAGCATGAGGGTGGGAATAGATGTTTGTATCTGTGTGTGCCTGTTTGTCTGTGTCTATATGTCAGGTTGGGTATCAGACGCCACCTCTCTGGGGACATCTCAGGCCCTCCAAGGTTTGGAGGCCCATCTCCCCCCACCACTTCCCCTGCCGGTGGCAGACGCCCTCAGACATCGGTGCGTTGGTGGTTCTTTGTGTCCGGGGGTGGGCGCCCAGGTACCCACCGGCTCACTCCTTGGCGGCTGCTTATCGGGGCATGGAGCCTGGGGCTCGCTCGGGCCACTTCGGGGGTGCGGTGCCCTTGGCCTCTCGGCCCGGGGCTCGGTCACTCAGGCACAGCTGGCTGCCGGCGGAGCTCACGGGCACGTCACTGCAGCCCCCCCCGGCTTCTGCTCCGCGGCTGCTGAGTGACCCCTCATCTGGGACTCTCCTCAGCTCTTTCTGGGATAGTGGCGCGGCTGCCCCTCTGTTGGTCTTCCTTGGTCTCTTGTGTTCTGGGGGCCTCTGGATGTCTGGAGTTTTGATCTCCTCCATACCTGCTTCATGCCCTGGAGGATGGGGCTGTGGCCCCCCACACCCTCTAGCAGATCATTACATGAAGGAACCTTTTAAAAACAAGCGCGTTCATGCTCACAGGTGCACACACGGGTGATCACACACACAAACTACACCCTTTTTGGCTCCTACCTCAAAGCACACACTGCGCTGTCGATCTCACGTGCTGCACAATAATGTTTAATATTTAGTATTTACTGTCATATTCCCATATATCATTGTGATGTTGTTTATTACTCTCGTTTTCTTCTGCTTGCTTTCTTTTTTCTTTCTCAACAGGTGATCCAGGTGATCGATATATGTATTTTTTGTCTGCTTATTCTGTTGGTTTTTGTTTTTTGCCCTTTTTCCCCGTCCCTCTTCTCAGGTTTTTTGTTTTTTTTTTTTTCCCTCTTTCTTTCTCCCCTTTCTTTCCACCAGTCAAGTCTGTCCCGTATTCAGCAAGTGAAAATAAAATAAACAATAAAAGGTGAATCAAATGGACCATTACGGCAAGGCTGGGATGGTCCATTTGGTAAAGTAAATCCGTTGGGCATCTTTCTTCGCCTTTAGACAATAATTCTGATGGCAAAAGAACCAAACGGGACAGGTTTAAAAAAAAAAAAAAAAAAAGATTAAGCACTGCTTCCAGCCAAGAGTGATACCATATATGCCCTATAGCTGCAGAAAAGGCTAACATTGTTATCTTTTTACAAAAAAACAGCTGAACATGAGAGGTTTTTGGACCAATTTTGTGTTCTCCATTCTTTAAGCACCGGTTTGAGCACCGTTTAAGCACCGGCACCATTTCAAAAGTACCGGTTTGGCACCGGTATCGGATAAAACCTAAACGATACCCATCCCTATTCATAATCATAAGTCATAGCACTGTGAAATATGGCTGCTGTAGACTCACAACTTAGAAATGGACAAAATACATACACCATACATAAATTAAATTTTAAAATGTGATAGTGGTGATAGGCACAGTTTAACGTGGGCAGCTGCTGCTCATTATAATGTAATGTTATATTGTGTGCAAAATATGTAAATGTAGTTAGTTTTCTGAGTGCAGAGCTGCTGGTGGATGCTCAGCTGTTTCCCACAGACTGACCTGAGTTAAAGATGACAAACACTGAGAAAACTACTGAACACTTTATCAGCGGCTGATATCCAACCACCGGCACACAGCTTTAAAACCTTCGCTGAGTTTTAGCTCTCAGTGATTAAACACTGGATTTAATTCACTCAGGTTCTGTCTGTCAGGTGAAGTTTCACTGTTTTAATTACAACTCAGCAAATCGGTTTGGCTCAGATTAAAGTTAAGTTTCATAACTGCGTAAACTAACATAAGTTTAATGTCTCACTGGAGCACATGTTAGACTGAACCATTCGCTTTTCTTTACTATATGGTGTTCATATGCACTGAAAAAAATGCAATAGGGTGGTTGTTGAATTTGCATAGAATTACTTCATATATCCAGCATGACTAATTTAAATTTCATGTCTAAACATATTTTTGTCTTTTAATTTTCACATATTCTTTAAGAATATTCATTCTTTTAGAACAAATCATGTTGAAAAGAAACAAGTTAGTCGTGTTTTATCCTCAAGCTTTGCCCGCTGGAAAGGAAAAATTGGCTGCAATGTCCGCCATTTTTGTCTCTCGCTTTGGAAAATCTACTACCATCTGGAGTTTTACACTTGAAGGTAAATAAGATTTTAAAGCTAACACACCAGTGAGAAAGAGTGTAGACCCTTTATATATGTGGACTTTTACTGGGGTGTTGTTAGTTTACAGGTATGTGGGCTGTTTATCGAAAACCATGAAAGGCCAATGTTAGGCTCCAGTTAGCTAATGGTAACCGAAATTATGCGATAAGCAAATTAGTAATTAACATATATAATGTGAGTTAATATTGTTTGTATATTCTTTCAGTCTAAATTAACAGACTATTACAAACTTGCATCGGTGTCTGTATTAAGTGGTGGTACCTGCAGTGTCTTAACCATTAAACAAGCTAATGTAGGGTCGGGATATGACTAGTTTGTTGAAACATGTCTGCTGCCAATGTGACTGCGCACACATGGTAACATTACCAGCACATAGCCACAGCCGCTATAAACATGCTAAAAGGTCAATCTAGCTTCTGTAGTCAGCAGCTGGAAGACTCAACACAGACCCAAGATTCAGTGTAACGGTTATCTAAATGTTGTGTGTCCTGTTTGTAAGCCCAGAAAAAGAAATTAAATAAAATGATGACCTTGAGCTTCAAGCTAATGTAAGCATAATGCTATAGCATAAAGCTAATGCAATGATGAGGTTGTTAAATTAGTAAAAATACAGTAAATATATCCAACATGAATCATTTATACTTTTGGTCTAAACATAATTAAGTCTCACGCCTTTCACTTGTTTTAGAAGGATGTTCAGTCTTTTAAAACCAGTCATATCAAAATAACAGAAAATAGTTATGTTTTCTGTTGAAACTCCACCCCCCAGGGTGTGGTCTGCGAGGGAAAATTCACTGTGGTGGTCCGCCATTTTTTGTCTTCGCTTCGTTTACCTTTGGTGCTGAGCTTTACTTTGTCGAGGTAAACTGAAAATTACATGTTTGAGAGGAAACGAAGAGAACATCCATTAGATGGGGAAGTTTTTCTCATGAATTGCCGTTGAGCAACATAATGGAAAAAACAAGTCATTCCTTAAGTTAACTAACGATAATGCTAGCTTAAGCTGCGGGACAATATTATGTGCATTAGCTTTTTTTCAATGTGTGCCCAGTCACATTCGCTTGTTTTTTCTCAGTGAATACAGACTAACAAACTTGTGTCCATTTAGTTAACTGGTTGTACCTAAAATGTTTTAGTTAAACAGTTAAACAAGCCAGTTTGCCATGGGGTGGGCTCTGTGTGTGTGTGTTGGGGGGGTGGTGGGGGGGTCTTCACTAAAGTCGGTTTATTTAGGGCATGACACCTATGCAGTACTCGTTAGGAGAGGAAGTGCATGACGTGGGGCTTTATTTCATGTTCTGGGGCAGTGAATGTAATGTACTGATAACATGTTAAAGACACACAAAAACCCAACAAATTATTTTAACTGATTTATAGAGAGACTGAGAGGAGCGCTTAAAGAGATTAAAAAAAAAGGGACAATATAAATATGTTAAATTTATTTTTTCTGTATCGATATATGGTGCTTATCCCTGCTGAAGGGCAGATTGGTGTTGCTTCAGAACAATTCTCTCGCGCTGTTATGTAGAGGTGTTACAGTTAAGGTTTTAATAACATTATTTTATTTACTAGTGAAGATTTGCATATGTTATCTCAAAGGTCAAATTAACTAATTTAACTAAGTATTAATGAAAGACCTTGATGTGTATATGACAATAATAGATGTAGTTTCTGGGTCATTTTCAGAACTGTAAAATGGCCAGAAGGAGGCAACTGCTGTGGTTGCAAACAGGCTTTGGGTGGTATGGAAGTAAGGGCAACTATGGAACTGCTCAGCAACATGGGACCCATAGCTAATAAACAGTAATATGACAAAAATAACAACTTTGTGTGGATGTAACCTTGTCAGATCTGAGATTTTGACAGCATTTTTATTTGACAACTTCTCTTTTTAGATAAATGCAGAGTTTAAGCGCATTACCACCATGCCACTGCAGTCCAGATTACTCTCACAGATAGATGTGCTATCTGAAAAACTAATAAAGGTCTTCCAAAGGCGAGGAGGACAAATAGGAAGAAGACTTCAGAACATTCTGGAGCCCACGGCCCAGGTAAGAAAAAAAATAATTTGTGTATACACTTTAGGGAAAATAATAATTTTAACCAAATGCTGCTTGTCACTCTATGCCAGGAGTATGTTGAAAATCACCTGGGATTTTCACAATTTACCATGGGTGCGTTTTTTTTTTTCTTTTACCTGCATTAGAACTATGTGTGGAGTTCATAGTTGAACACCTCTCTATGCTCTGACAGTATTCTGCTTCTTTGCATGGAGATTTCACTTCAGAAATGCATTACCTTTTTAAGCATTCTGAGGACTCAAATCACATGCTGTAATGAATCCATTTTTGTTCACCTAATGTGTTAATGTTAACATTTTTTGGAATAGTGACACAGATTAAAATAAGATTTGGTATAATGTTCTTTGACCTGTGTTCTGTTTAATTAAATTTTGGAATTCTGCATTTTCTGGGCCACAGATGAAGCCATTATCCAACGATCTAATAAGGAAACAACCATGGGAATTTACATCATAAAGTCAAGAGATGCCAATGGCAGCCCTGAGGACATTGGGATAGTCCTTGAAGGCCAGAGAGTCTGGCAGGATTTGGATAACTATACCCTAGCAGCTGCAATGCCGTTTGGACTAATGTACACTTTGAACCTCACCTACCCACTGGAAAAGTATACCTTCGAGGTATTATAGAAACTGGTTATGGAGCTCAAAAGGAACAGCCTTTCAAAGAAGGCCCAGGTTTTCAGGACCAGACTGTACGATTGAACAGTTTTCCAGTTATGATGTGGGAACAACATGTTTACCTCTTCGAATATGTACCATCCTTTCTTTTAAGCCAGCACTGGTAAAGTTGCAGTACATAGTGAAACTTATTTTTCTGGCACTTTTCAACTTGGGGCCTTTATTACTGCAGTGTTCAGTGTTCACTTTTCAAGCCATGGCTCTTTTGAAAAAAAATTCAAACTTTGAATGTCCATTTTTCTCAATGGAAATGGTGCCTTGCACCAATTTCACCAGTTTGCAGATTTTTTCCCAAGGTGCACCACTACAAACAGATTGCATGGTCTAGTATTAGTGATTGTGATGTTTAGTGATAGAAGCAAGCCAATACTAATCAGTTTAGGTCTCTTGGTTTTGTGCCTGTGGGTTATAATGTTATTTTAAGTCTCTTCTTTGTGTCATTTTAATAATTACACCCTTGTTGCCATATTACCTTATGGCTCTTACATTTAAAAAACTATTTTTTACATAAGTGTGATGTCATAAGGCCCCACAATGTTGAATCCAGGTTACAGCAGATAACTTTGAGGAATGTTGTGGAATCTTTTTCAAGAGATGCATTGTACAAATATGACTCATGTATATTTTGGAAGCCTGAATTGAAAGTCCATTGTTACAACTGTGTAGTATTTTCAAAAATACAGGTCATTGGTCAAAAATGTTTTGCTTTTTTCTTTGATTGAAGAGAGTGTACAGTACATACAGTAAGATCAGCCTTAATTTAGTTTTATTTATTGAACACTCAATTATATATTAGATTATATATTATATATTAGAAATTTGTTATAAAATAAAATAAGCTTACCATAAAATAATCTTGTCAATATAACACATAGTAGTCCAATACAATTAACACAAAATTTCATGTCTGATAAACAAGTGGTTTCTATAAATATTTGACCGGAATGAAAAACATAACAACAACATAAAAAAGTAATGTTCATGTTACCAGAAAAATGTGTGCAGGTATAACATAAAAAACTAAGGTTAACCAAACATAACTTAATTTCATGCAACCGATTACAATAATTTTTTTATGTTTATCCCACTGATTATTCTTTTCAGTGTGTGTTGGATTTTTTTTTACCTGTGAATTTTAAATTAAAGCAAAAATTAAAAATCTTTTTTTCATACAAGGAGGAAAGAGAAGGCGCATTTCCACCGAGAGGAGCAGCGTCTGAACAAGCATGCTGATCATGAATACTGCAAGACTCCAGCGTATCCAGAAATATTACATCATCTGTTTTTTTTAAGTTTTTCACCTGTGTTTTCAGCACCAGCTGTCTGTTAGAATGATCAGAGTTTACCAAAATAAAAAATAAAATCAGAGTAATATCTGATTTGTGTGGGTTGTTTTTTGGTGTTTCGGTCATGTTACATTTAACTGTTAAAGACCGGATAAAGAGTGATATGAACATATCTATAACTTACCGGAATGAAAATGTCTGGAGCACACCAACAGATATTTGGAGATGGAAAAAAACTGGATATCAGCTCGTCTCACAGCTGCTATCCAGACTAGACGCCTTCTTTTGGTAACATCCGATACATGAGCTGCCTCATGTTGCTTCCAGATGGGGAAAGAATGAAAAGATAAACCATTTTCAACCTTATTCCCTTGCCGGTCATGCGATCTAACTTTACAACCGACCGCACAGCAAGTATGAACCATAGCTGGTGTTATCCGTGTACTTTCGCTCCTCTTTCGCTAGCGCTTTGTTTGGCCCAGAAACATGGCGCCTCAACCCAAAATCCTGGCCACGCCCCCTCTCGTGACATCACACTCCAAAAGCCCTATTAGGCTAATCGTTGTGTCACTTCCGGTATTTCAGACAATCCCTTTCGGTCAAGGATTTTTAATTTGTTGCGGGTTTTTTTAATTTGTTGTGGGTTTTTTAAATTTGTTGCGGGTTTTTAATTTGTTGCGATTTGCACTTCCCAGCCACTGTATTGTACAGCTGCGTGTAAAATTTTCATAAGATGAGATGACCTTAAAATAATGGGGCTACGTGAAGTGATACTAGCATTAGCCATGTTAGTATGTTACCTTCAACAGGTGGTCAGACTGAGTAAACAGTCAGAGATTCAGCTCTCCATTTTACTGCAGGGTCCCTTCATTCTTCACATATCTGTGTGGAGCCAAGTGTAAATCCCGAGGCTTTGTACAAGCACACACGCTTCTTAGCAGGGCAAGGCTATGAGCACAAACAGCAGCATAGAAAAATCCAGGCAGCCAGCCTGTGTCTGTCCAACCATTAAGAGAGCTTCTTACATCCCATGGTGTGGGTAATTTGCATTGCAGCAGGCTTTTTAAAATGAAGTTGCTAATCCCGCTGCTAATCCAAATGTTAATCACTGAGCTAATAGGAAAGGGAAATTGATTTTGAAATGCGGAGTGGAATCGCCATTTTAAAAAACATTTTGAAAATCAGTTTATTAAATTGGAATTTGAAAATGGTTTTTGTAATGAGGTTTTTAAAAAGCATTTTGAAAATCAGTTTACTTAACCCTGCCAGAGCTTTTCTTTATATTTTTAGATGATGTAGTGCCATTTTGGGGAGTATTTCAAGTTGCTATACATCAATACAACCGTTCAAAATTCCCAGAGTTTTAATAATATGTAAGCCCACAATAACTACATAAACTGCAAAAAAGTGCAATACAGTGGTCCCTCATTTATCGCAGTGGTTACATTCTAAAAATAACCTGCGATAGGTGAAATCCTGGAAGTAGCCAACTTTCTTTTTTTTTAACAATTATTATAGATGTTTTAAGGCTCTAAAACCCATCACTACACACTTTATACATTTTTCTCTTTCTTTTGAGTGTCTTCATAGTTTTATTTTTGAGATACACAAATACAAAATATATACGGTAGGAAAACACGAAATTAAATACTATAATGCTAATTTGTAAAAAAAACAGCATGTGCATCAAAATAAACTATTTCCAACAGTGTAATTTGAGTTCTAAGCATCACAGAAACTATAGTAAAAGGCATAAAGTCAAACATGAATTTTAAAAACACCAGCATATGTTTGTAAATGCCTTATAGGAAAAAACTACATTTTCCGTGAAGATGGAAGTCACTTCTGGTTTCAGGCATTTAATGGTGGACATCAGATAGATTGTGCTGACGTTTGCTACGATGTAGGAAGTGTTATGTAAAGCTGTTTAGATCAGCAAAGCGTGTTTCTGGAATATTACATTATTGTTGCTGCAAATGCTTTTTATGCAATTTTTGCAAAGCCATATGTGAAAGGAAACCGTTGACCTAGGACATGCTGAACGCACAAGATTTAAGTACAACTCCTCCAGTTTCATTTGCAAAGAAAAATTATTGTGCTAGCTTATGTGGTGGCAGTTCTACCGGGCTTGGAAAATAGTTGAACAAAGCGGAGCATGCCCGCTCCGACCGGCCATTAAGGGTTAAATTGGAATTCGAAAATGGATTTTGAAATTTGGTTTTTAAAAAGCATTTTGAAAATTTGTTTTTTAAATTGGAATTCAAACATGGTTTTTGTAGTGAGGTTTTTAAAAAGCATTTTGAAAATCAGTTTTTTTAAATTGAAATTTGAAAATGGTTTTCGAAATGAGGTTTTTAAAAAACATTTCAAAAAACACTTTTTTCATGTGGAATTCAAAAATGAATTTACAAATGCAGTGTTTATTCCTATAATTCATTATTTAAGCACAGCATTCTTTATTTCAATGCGCGTGGCTCTCAACTGACGTAGCTGTAAATGTAAAGTTTCTCCATTTTCTGACTTGGCCTTTATCCACCCTAACCCAAACCCAAACCCACCCAGATAAAAGCCAAGTCAGAACTCCCTGAGCAGCTCCAAATAGCTGCTAATAAACAAAAGACATCAGAAAGCACAGGCTTTAGGTAGAACCCATACTTTCTGATGTACTAATTAGATTTACTAAGTCAGAGCCTATGTCAGTGTATCTACTTTTGCTTCCCCTTGTCTCTTTAGGTCTGATTAGTCCCAGCTGTGTTTCCGCCTGTTCCCAATCCTCTCGTTATCCTGCCTATGTCCACACGTACTTGGGTATTTTTTAAAACAGGGATTTTCCGTTTTCTTTTTTTTTTAAAATCCCGTCCACACATGCAGTTTTGAAAAAATATCGCCACATGTAAACACTAAAAACAAAATCAGAAGTCTAGAAGCCTGGGAGGGAAAGACTAAACAGGGTTTTGTGCCCTCACAAATACTTCTGAAAAGTTTTTGTTTTTCTGGAAAGGCAGCTAATTTTGTATTACTGTTTAACTGTTTCATCATTTCAAATGTTAATAATTAAAGACAGTATTTTAGATGATGTAGGCTCACAACTTAAGAATGAACAAAATGCATACAGCATATTAAATTTAATTATTTTTTTTAAAAATGTACATTACAAAACCGACCGGATTTGGGTTGTGAGAACGTCTGTGTTGTATGTAGAAGCCATGTCTGAAGTTCGCTCTGACGCCTCTGTCTTTCTAAAGGGAGGGACAGTAACTGTGTGTGAACATGTAAGCGTGGAAAACATGCAGATGTTAAGATTAACAGCAGCAGTATTTTGTCTGTATCCGCTATTGTAGAAATTTATCTCATGTAAACAATACCGTAGTAAATCTCCGTTTTCCTCATCCACACCTAAATGCAAAAACAGAGTTTTCAAAAATTTCGACTCTGCAGGGAGGTGTTTTTTTTTTTTTTTTTTTTTTTTTTAATAAATCTCTGTCTTCAGTGACCCAAAACGCCGTTTACGTGTGGACAAAAGGCCCCCCAAAAAATGCATTTTCAAAAATACCTGTGTACGTGTGCCTTCAGTCTTCCCGTTTATTGTGGCGTCGTCACCATCAAACCTTCTCAGTGCTGTGTGCTTTTCTTCTTTCCTGGTTACCCAGTTTAGTTCGCTATTTTTCATGTTTCTAGTTTCTTGTTTCTGGTCTAGTTTTTTTTTCCATGTATTCTTTGTGGAGTTTTCCCAGCAAATAAAGCTGTCGTTTTAAGTTTACTTTTCTGCGTTCTGAGATTTGTGTTCTTCCTCCTGTCTGCCACAGCCTGCACATTGACAATTTCAGTCCTTTCACTAACAAAAACGATCTGTCTTTTTTGAATTTTTTTTTTTTTTTTTTTTACCATTTCATTATTATGTTGCAAAAAACACAATCTGTTTACCGAAACCACGTAACTTGTTTGGGTAAATACTGGATTAATTTAATTTTAGTCTCTAACTATAGCAGGCTGGATTGATACAAAGACGCACCTTTGAATCTTGAATTGTAGAATGCACAATATTGATCATGTGATTATTGTGGAGAATTGAAAAAACATTGTACTGATCTCAAACAGTATTTGTATCAATCCCTTCATATGGGGTGTCAGTAAGTAGATGAGTACAGAACAGGTGTAACAATGCTTCTTCCACATCTGTGCTTACACGACTTTAATATGTAGGTAGTTGCTCACAGATTGCAGGATCTTGACTATAAAGTCTGAAAATGGCCCGCTGCTTATCAGAGCATGGTTAGGAATCCCCTATAGCTGATGACAAGTTCATAAAGTTCACATCTAATGATATGTATTTCTGTTTATCATTTCTTCTAAGGTCACACAGGTGACTTCAATTTACATCACAGTAGAACCATAACTTTCATGTACATGACTGTTCTGTTTACAGTTACTTTTTGATGGATTCCCAGCTATGACAATTTCACCCTGGTAACAGCACTATGTGAAAAGCCTTTAGAACAGGGGTCTCAAACTCCAGTCTTCGACGGTCCGTGTCCTGAAACTTTTCCATGTGTCCCTGTTGCAACACACCTGAATACAATTAGTAGGTCATTAGCAAGACTCTATAGACCTTGACTGCATGCTGAGGTGGCAATTCAGCCATTTGATTCATGTTACAGCAGCTCATGAGTGATTGAACATGGTGCAATAAAAGTACTTTTTTCTAGAAGTACATTTTTCCAAACACCTACATTTAGTTAAATTTAGGTGGGTTAGGGGTTGCCACTTCATATTTACAATTTGGTGGTGCAACAATTGCAGGTATAATTAATTGGTTTGCTTATTGCAATGTGTAGCACCTTCTGTGACAAACTACTGGTTTGTAATTATGGGAGGGGGTGTTACGGCCCTCGCAGGGCCTCCTCCTGAAATTGCCCTTGTGTAGGTGTGTCCTGCCATCTCTCCTGCCTTAGGTGCCACCTTGTTTTGTACAGCTGACTCCCATCAGCAATTAAGAGTACTTAAGGCCAGAGAAAGGTGAGCTCTCGTGCCAGAGAGCCTTGAGCTGTGTGTATGGTGGTTGAGTGTGCGCCTGCTGTGGAGAGGAGTGTGTCTTGTTCTTTTGCCTTTCGTTCTTTCTTTCTTCTTTTTTTTTCTTTCTTTGACAAGCCACTATCACCTTTTAGTCTCTCTTTGCTTAGTGTATTATTGGAAACTCAAATTTAACCATTTTGCTTCCCTGTTTCCTTTTCCATCCTGGATACCTTTTTGTTACTTTCCCTCATCCCCTGGACCTTTTTAGGGGAATGCAACAGTCAGGTCAAAGCTTTCTGGACAGAAATATTTTAACAATGTTAAATATTTTGTACATGAAAGACATTCAGTATGAATTTTTCTACTTTTTACCTGGTTAAATGCCATCCCACCAATTTAAACAGCTGAAACTGCTAGTAGTCCTTGGGGATAACATTTGTCTACATGTACACAGCCTGCATCCAACTGTTCTTTAAAGACTGTGTTAACCATGCTTTTCGGTTTCATTTCATAAACGCAACACTGTATGCATTTCCAACTCTTTATTGCAATGCTTTTCACACAAATATTACACATTTGAAAACTCTTTAAACTGCAGGGGCTTTTCTTTGGTGTTTGTTTTGTGTGTGTGTGTGTGTGTGTGTGTGTGTGTGGGGGGGGGGGTTTGTTTTTTTTTGTTTTTTTTTTTCTTCCCCCCCCCCCGAACATTCTCAACAACACACAAACCACAAATACTTCCATACTCATGCTGACTTTATGTCAGTAATTTGCTTCCCTCTGATTTTAAAATTCGCTATGGCTTTTTCCAGGTCCTTGTCAAACGGTTTCCACATGTCTGTATCGATATACAGGCTTTCTCCACTTTCCAACAGTACCTCTAGTTGGTTGGACGTGTCAGTAGTGGGCCACGCCAGTGACATTGACCTGTGCTCGGTCCTCTTCTTTTGTCTGTCAGTACATCACAAGCAAATATTTAGCCTTGTAAACTTTACCTTTTTTCATCCAAAAACAACAAATATTCTTAATATCACATTGCTATTACATGTTGGTACAAACATATGGCTTCTTCATACTTAAATCTTTGTCTATGACATGGTGTGCAGCTGTGAGCCATAAGCAGACTGTTTCAGCTTCACATGGGATACCTTTTATGGGGTTTTCTACATGAAAGTGGTGAATAGCTGCCTCTCTCCAGAGAGACAGTCATGGCATAATTATCCTGAAATCACAAACATGACAGAATGGAAGATTCATTAATTAACAAATACAAAAAGCCACTCGCTACTAAAAAATAAAGGCCACAAACCTAATACAATCTGCTCCTCTACCACCAATCTCAATTATGCCAAATGACTTTGGCCACTTTCAATATCATACCTCCGTTGCACCATTACCTGCTTTAGCTGTGTGTGTGTGTGTGTGTGTGTGTGTGTGTGTGGTGTTTTTGTTTGTTTTTATTAGGTTGTGTCAGGGAAACAAGTTCCTTACTCACTGCCGAACACTGAAAAGTCCATTAAAATATAATGTCAGAGTGATGAATACATCCATGATGGGTCTTTCTTTATTCACTACTGTCTATAGTAGTTGTTGTTGTTGTTGTTGTTGTACAAAATTCTTGGAGACCCAATACATTTCATAATTTTCTTTGAACCCATCCTTGAGTAACGGCAACATCAATGTCCAATTTAGAACTTTTATTAATCCCTCAGGTAGCTCCTCGGGGAAATTCAGTTTCCAGTAACAGCAGAACACAGACAGAAATTAGAATAAAATAAATAAAGGGGGGGGAGAAATGTATGGCAGCCAGAATGTTAACAGGTGAACGTAACAGTCAGGTCAAATCTTTTAGTTTGAAAACAAATGATTGATGGTTGCCAGCTTTACTACACTTTATGAGTGGTTTAACCACTTCCTCTTTCGGGTCCCAGGTGAACACCGTGAGCTGGTCGCAGGGTTTCAAAACCCGAATATGCAAAGGTGGGGGCTGGAAATAAGGCTGGTTGGCAATTAACTTCATCAAGGCCATTCTGGGGGGGGACACAAACACATTCACAGGTTAATACATTTCTGCCATATCCAATTCTGACATCATCATACAGTAACAACTGTTGCTTTTATGTAGTCTCTTTGCATTTTCATATAAAACAAACACATTAACATTTTAAAGCCTCAGTGTGTTTGAGGTTCTTGCTGAAAAACTACAGCCCCCAAATCATTACAGTATTTCTCTGAAAATATAAACTGTCAAGGAGTAGAATCCAATTGCAGGACTCTCTGGTATGAATACTGTGTGCTTATTTACAGTGCAATCACAAGAATACACATCCTTGAATCCTGTGCATGCTCCAGGTTAGTGAGAGATTACACCCCCAGGTGCGGCAGGTCCCCACGACGGGAACGCACTCGACCCAGAATCCACAGAAACCAAGACACCAACACACACACAGACACATGCGTGTTTTCATGATATATCACTACGTATCTATTCATTTTTCTTTTTAATGCTATGATCCTGTTGTGGATGTAGTACTCTACAGCGACCCAGTCTCTGCCTTTCAGAGCTGCCGGCTCTGCTTGGAGGCAGGAGTCAACAGCCTTCACTTCATCATTTGTCCATTTGCTTCTAACCTTCCCAGCAGTCATTAATGGAAACAAAAGAAAAAAATCTTTATGTGAATGCAGGATAGACAATATTATAGTTTATAATGTGGATAGAAAATATTCTGTACATGACGACTGAACATACTGACTTCTGCTGTTGTCAAAAAAGCTCTCAACCCCACACTGATGTAAAGCGATCTATTTCCCCAGAAATCCAATCATGTAAACTGATCAGTGGGAGGTTAAATGGACAAATGTGTAAAAGGACAAATATCAATTTTAGTCAGCATAAAGATCAATTTGATGCTTTAAGGGGAAGTTTAGACTAACAAATGGTATAGCCAATTTCTTTCTGCTAAGATATTCACAAACAAGTAATGCTAATGTTTACATTGTGAAACTTTCACTCAAACTGATTGTTTTAATACAGTCACAGGGCCTTTCATTTATGCACTAGGCCCAACTGACACACATGCTTGAAAAATAATGTGTAACCTGTTGGAAGAATGAAGTGGATCTGTCACTTACTACTTGGTCTGTAGGTTGAGACGGGATCTCAACACTTGGTGTCTGCAACAAAAGACAATATGTCAGAAACATTCTGTACTATAAATTCTGACTAGTTTAATTAACTACAGATCATACTTGTTTCAGTGAACATTATTCACAGGAGGATCTGAGTTCCTCTGTCCTCATATTGTAGAGCAGCAATGTAAAACACACACTAGAGTCGTTGGTCCTACCGTATGAGGACGTCTACAGAAACACACTCATCCTTCACAGGTTTTGGCATTGGTGGGGACGGATGATTCAACCACTGAACCCTGCCCTGTTTCTGTTTTCTGAGAGAGAGAGAGAGAGAGAGAGAGAGAGAGAGAGATTTGTTTTTCTTTACTCGAAGAGATCAAATTATTGGTGGGGACAATTCAGTAATCGCTGGATATTGGTGGGGACATGTCCCTTCCGTCCATGCCAAATCTACGCCCTTGCTTCACAGTGTAAATGTTTGTAAAGCACAGTCTTATCATTTAAATCCCAGAAAACATCTTGTGTTGAAATAAAATGTCCTCCATAAACATGTCAGTCCACTATTCAGATACTAATCCTTCTTTGTAATCAATGTAAAATGACATTCTGTATTCTAACAATTATTTATTCATCTTTATTTTTCTGCATTAGTGTAGTTTATTAAGCTACTAATTTAAAAGATTATATTAGAGCACAGTCTGTGTCACAGTTTGAAAGCACCTGAATCGCTTTAGATTCAGCCCTTCGTCCTGTCACTTTTCTAACATAACAAAATATTAGGTACTCTGTAATCATAATATGCAGGTATTAATGCATAATTACCGGAATCTTTTGGCTGCATGGTCACTCTTCCTGGTTCAGAGAATTTCTTAAAGGATCGACCAAATACAGACAGCTGTCATCTGCATTTATGTACTGTGACAGAAAATTTTAAGTACATAAATTATTTAGACTGTTATTTGTTTTGTTTTTTTAAAGTGCCACAGAAATGTTGCCTGTACTAACCAGAAACTTCCAGTGTGTTCCATTTCCAATGTTCACAAAAGATACAATAGCTTTGTAGTTGTCAAAGTTCACCTGTGACAAGCTTTGTGTCCTGATGACCCCCCCCCCCCAAAAAAATAGGATGACAACTTTCTGTGGCCTAATCTTATTGCCTACTTTGATACAGAGATGCATAGAATAACTCGATTTCCAAAGATGCTATAATTCTTTTAACAGTTTTTTTTTTTTTTTTTTTTGTTTTTGGGTTTTTTTTTTTTGTTATTTTGAATAATTTCTTCTCGCTTATTATTATAAAAACATTAAAGATAAACAACTTTTAAATCGGTTTACTCACCGTCCTCCTGACACCAAAGTGTCTCCAAAAGGATCTCTTTGAAGGCCCTTTCCATTTCCTTCACGGTTGGATCATCATTGTTAACCAGGTGTATTTCAAATGTGGGGTTCTTCTGTTCAATGTACTTTTTGATAGTGGTGACTATAACATCAGCACATACTGAGACAGGACAGTTAAATATCCCAGAGCTCACTGCTGGAATGGCAACAGAACCAAATTTCTGCTCATTTCATAACGTTTAAAATTCCTTTTCTTAAAAGTTTCTTTCCACTGCATATCATGTGCAATGTTGGGTCATTCTGCAGACATGGGCCTACCATATGAAATGTGAAGTTGGCCCCCCCACCTTCTTCAAATCCAACAAAAGTGGTATCAAACGTTTGTGCTACGTTTGTGCTGGTTTGTGCTGCAAACATTTTCGTTTGTGCTACTATCATTTTAAAGATATTAATAAAAATTTCTAGAGGTCATCAGAGGTCAACCAGCCCCCCCACATTAATTAAATCAAACAAAATGGGTGTCAATCAACTGTGCTACGTTTGTGCTGCTAAAATTGTTGTTTGTGCTGCTATCATTTTAAAGATTAATAAAAATTTCTAGAGGTCATCAAAGGTCAACCAGCCCCCCCCCACATTACCCAAATCCAACAAAAGTGGTATCAAACGTTTGTGCTACGTTTGTGCTGCTAAAATTGTTGTTTGTGCCGCTATCATTTTGAAGATATTAATAAAAAATTCTAGAGGTCAACAGAGGTCAACCAGCCCCCCCACATCAATGGAATCAAACAAAATTGATGTCAAACGTTTTAAAAATTTTAATAAAATAACGTCTTGATGCGTGCTTAATCATCCAGGTAAGTAAATCCCAAAAGGTTGATTCTGTTCATCTGGACATTTTCAGTTGGAGAAACGTTTCGTCACTCATCCAAGTGACTTCTTCAGTCTCAGCTGACTGCAGGTTTCCCCAAACCTTATAAACAGTACATTTGCATAGTGAAGGAAACTAGCACCACTGAATGAACAATGTGCTGGGGGGTTAGTTCCATGATTGTTAGTATGCAAATTCATATGACCATTGATCAATGACAACTAATCAAAGCCTACTGATCAATGGCCATGAGTACCATTCACAGAGAGTTGGGGAATGGCTACAATCACAGCATTGTAGGATGGCGAAAGATACCCTTCTCGATTCAGTGATGGTCAGCATCCTGACAGCCCGATGGACGAAGCTGTCTCTCAGTCTGTGTGTTCTAGCCCGGAGGCTCTTCAGTATCCTTCCTGATGGCAGCAAATTGAAGACGCAAACCAGCACAAACGTAGCACAAACGTTTGACATCAATTTTGTTTGATTTGGGTAATGGGGGGGGGGCTGGTTGACCTCTGACCTCTAGAAATTTTTATTAATATCTTTAAAATGATAGTAGTAAATTAGTAGAAAAGTAGTAGAGAATAGTAGAAAATTTTTGCAGCACAAATGTAGCACAAACGTTTGATACCACTTTTGTTGGATTTGAAGAAGGTGGGGGGGCCAACTTCACTCACATCCAAAATGTATAAGCTTCATGCAAAGTAGTTTCCCTGCTGTGGTGACTGCTACTTGTCCTGTCTTTAATTTGCAATTTTTGGCAACGAAGACCCCACTCTGTGCTTGGATATTATGTCCTCCAGTAGCAGACAGTGGCTTTCCAAGTCCGCCCATGTGAGAAAGATTTTCATTAGCACAATTTCATCCACATTGAAGGCACATAAATCTCCTTTCCATACTGTGAGTGACACTTTATTAGCCATGTATGTTGTGATTTTTTTTTTTTTTTTTTTTTTTTCTGGCTATCAGCTACTTGTTCCTGGCTCTCATCCTTCAAAGACAGACGTGTCAATCGTCAGTCATGTATGACAACGACACATAAATGTAGAAATTAAAAAGATATGTACAAATACCTGGTTTTGGGCAAAATGTTGTTTGAGCAAAATGTTGTTTGAGCTGTTCCTGTTCAAAGGTTTTGACAGGAAACATAGAAGTCTTCTCTTTTCTTTGTTGGTTTTTGAATGACTTTCGTGTGTTTTATAGAACAACAGAAGAATAATTGTGAGCTTCAATCACTGAAAGTCAGGTTGTCTTTGTTGTCCTGGGGTCATATTTGACCTCAAGTCTTTTGCCATCAAAGTGGGTTTTTTTTTATTCATCTAATGGTCTGAAAATAAAGGGTTGTTCAGAACTATGCATGATTAGAATAATTTTAAGTAACTTGATTGATTTGTTTTAGTGAATTTAAAAGTGGTGCAAAGAGCCATATTGTCACATCATACTGCTTTCAAACACCTTTGATGTTGGATCATTGATGCATGGGGTCAAACAATTGTCACAACAAAACAGGAAGCACAATGAGGAGGCAGGTGCTCTAACATTCCACTGGAGGCTTGTGAGATGATGATGATGATGATTTATTATTATATTTTTATTTTTTTTATTTTTTTCCCATGTTGTGGAAAGGAATGACCAGTAGAACAATGCATATATTGTCCTGTAATATAATGAGGAGGAACTTATCTTCTAACACTGGATTGTCCTTATCAGTTGATAAGGAAAATATAGCCACTATTTAGATCAGAAGCTCTCCCCCCCCAATCTTGTAGTCCTCAGCAATCAGTTTTTTCATCCACATCCAGGGTCCCCCTTTTTTTTGCATAAGGAATTTCAAGTTGTTGTAGTGCTTTGTTACGTTCCTTCCAGTACAAGGACTGCACTACGAACAACCTCGTCCATGTCTTTAGTTAGCACAACATGCAAGGAGCCCAAACAGATGCATTCCAAGCCTGTTGTTCTCTGGAACACTGAGAAAAGAGGTAAATGGAATCACTGTTAGTAGTACCTTTTTTAAATTAGAAACCTTTTATATTCTCAAAGAATTATTGATGTAAATGTAGATACTGGGTGGTGGTGGTGGTGGTGGTGTGTGTTTTCTTTTTTTACACAAAGGTCCTTGGCATTGGCATCTGTCTCTCTTCCACAGCATGTCTTTATCCTGTCTTCCTTCTCTCACCCCAACCGGTCGCAGCAGATGGCCCCACCCCTCCCTGAGCCTGGTTCTGCCGGAGGTTTCTTCCTGTTAAAAGGGAGTTTTTCCTTCCCACGGTCGCCAAAGTGCTTGCTCATAGGGGGTCATATGATTGTTGGGTTTTTCTCTGTACCTATGAAGCGCCTTGAGGCGACTTTTGTTGTGATTTGGCGCTATATAAATAAAATTGAATTGAATTGGATAAGACACTCATGAGGCATGCCGTTGTCCACCACCACTCTCCACAGAGTGTACATGCACTTGGGGTGTATTTGTGTTCTGCTTTGTCTGACTTCCTGTATACCTTACCGGATGTTTCGCAGTATTTCACACTCACATGGTATTAGATTATGCATTGGCTCTGATAGTTTGTCCTGCTGGTAGCAATGCGGTGACTTACAGACACGCTTACAGTCTGTGACAGGTAGTTTTGACACAATGTAAAGCATACATTGCATCTGAATTTACATGTGTGGCGCAGTGGAGTTTGGTATGTGCTGTAACAGTAATTATAGAAATAGCAAGCGCCAAACGGACTGATTCTTATATAGCGTTTTTCTACTCTCCTGGAGTACTCAAAGCAATCTATACAACATGTCACATTCACCCAATCACACCCATTGACACAAGCACTGACTCTAAACTGAGTGCTTTTTTTTTTTTCCCCCACACACTCCGATGAATGCATCGGAGAGCAACTTGGGGTTAGTATCTTAGATACCAACCTTCCGATCAGTAGGTGAGCTACAGCCACCCCATGCTATCTATCTATATGTGTGTGTGTGTGTGTATGTGTGTGTGTATATACATATACGTGTGTATGTATGTATGTATATATGTGTGTATATATATATATATAAAATCTCCAATTTTATATCCAAAAATCTTTTCTTGTTGATCCCATATTGTATAACTAGTCTGTCAAACGAAATAAAGTCTGTTCCTTCCAATATATGTTCCAAGTATTTATTCCTTTATAACTCCACTCTAGCAAGTTGATCATATTATTGTTTTGTAATATGTCCGGATTGTTCCAGATAGGTGTACGTTTGCATGAGATTAATGAAGACTGTTATTTTTAGAAACTCCCACCATGCTGTTAGAGAAGAGCTGATGTTGATGCTTTTAAAGCATTCATGACGTTTGATGTTTGAGCTGATAAATGGTAGGTCTAAAATTTCTAGATTATTACATAGTGCCTGTTCTACATCTATCCAGGGTTCATCTAAGGTGGTGTGTTTTAACCATCTAGAGATGAACTGAAGCCTGTTGGCTAAAAAGTAGTGATTAAAGTTAGGCAGATCTAGTCCTCCTTTATCCTTGGTCCTTTGTAATGTTTTTAAGCTGATACGCAGGGGCTTATCTTTCCAAAGGAATTTAGAAATATACGAGTCTAGAGATCTGAACCAATCTTGTGATGGCTTACTTGGGATCATTGAAAATAAATTGTTTATTTTTGGCAAGACCATCATTTTTATAGCGGCGACCCTTCCCATGAATGATATGGGTAGACATTTCCATCTAGCCAGATCGCCTTCTACTTTCTTTAGAAGTGGGATGTGGTTTAATTTAGTTAATTCTGCAAGATTATGAGAGATATTGATACCTAAATATTTATTATATTCAGATTGCAGTCGGGTAGATGAAGAATTATAGAAGGAGCAATTAATCGGAAGAACTGTAGATTTTGACCAGTTAACTGAATAATCTGAGACTCTTGAGAGAGTTTATCAATGCAATTACCACAGAGAGGCTTGAGTTTTGGAGAAAAAGTAACGCGTCATCCGCATAAAGGCTGATTTTATGTTCTACATTCTTACATTTTATACCCTTAATTGTTGTAGCCTGTCTAATTGCTGCTGCTAGTGGCTCAATAAAAATTGCAAACAGTGAAGGGGAGAGTGGGCATGTTTGATCATTTGTTCTGACACAAACTGTTGGGGAAGTTTATATAATATTTTTAACCAGCTTATGAAAGAGTTTCCAAAACCAAATTTGTGTAAAGCTGCAAATAGAAATTTCCAGTTAACTCTGTCAAACGCTTTTTCTGCATCAAGAGACAATATTATGGTTTCAAGGTTTTTACTGTATGAGTAGTCTATCAAATTTAGTAATCTACGTGTATTTGTTGATGAGTGCCTACCTTTTATGAAACCAGTTTGGTCAGGATGAATTAAAAGGGGGGTTATTTTCTCTAGTCTCTTTGAGAGAGCTTTGCAGATTATTTTAAGGTCTACATTAATAAGGGATATTGGATGACAGCTTGAAGGAAATACAGGGTCTTTGCCTGGTTTTAGTGAGAGACTAATATTTGCAGAGTTCATATTTGGTGGTAGTCTGCCATTTTCTTTGATTTCCTGCAACATTCTGTGAAAAATAGGTGCTAGAATCGTCTAGAATTCTTTGTAAAATTCTGCTGGAAAGCCGTCTGGACCTGGAGCCTTATTATTGGGCATACTCATCAGGGCTTCCTGAACAAAGTCTTTCTATAAGGCTTATCCATGTTGTTAGGATAAAACAAAAAGATAAATTAACACTGAAATATCTCTTTATAAAACTGATGAACCTAATTAAAATGCTCTCCCACTAGGAGGAGACAGAGCATGCGCTGTGGGGGTGGCTGGTCAGAAGTGCCACTTTTTCGGATGAGTGAACACGTGCATGAGCGTGCATGTACGCGTGCTCGTACGTGCATAAGGTGCCAGTCCTGGAGGCCGCTGATGGGGGTGTGGGGGGCATACCCCCTCACCTCACCCCACCCCTCCACCCCCACTATAGTGCCAGTCCTATACTACTCAGGCCTTATTACAAACTACTACAGTCGATAACATTTTTGAAAAATGTACTTTAGATTTTCATAATTATCCATCCATTGTTCTTCTGCTTATCCAGTTATCCATGATTCTAAATTGTTAACCTCTGAGAATCTAGACTCACTCATTTTGCCAACACCCCCTGACTTTGGACTGTGGGAGCAAGCTCCAGTACTCTTGGAGAACCCATGCAAACACAAAAAAGCATACAAATTCAGCACAAAAAGACCCTTTGCAGAGGGTGGATTTGAATGCAAATCCTTCTTGCTGTGAGGCATTTTGATTATTGATGACAATGAAATAACCATAAATAACATTAATAATTGGTTTTCCAATTCAGGGATGAAGATGGGTTAAAGCATGTCACAGAGTAAGAGGTGTAATAATGAGTACATTACATGGATACAAAATACATTCAAGCTCATATTGATACCTAAGACCAATTAAGGTTTTTTTGTTTTTGAGTTTTCAGGCAGTTTTTTTTTTTAAACTTAAATATTGATTCTAAATTGGTGTGAATGTGAGCCTGAATGGTTGTCTCTATCCTTTAACCCTTCCATAAACTCGACACCTATCCAGGGTGTACTGTGACAGTTGGGAGATGCTTGAGGATCCTCTTGATCCTGTATTTGGTAAGCAGCTAAGAAAATTGTCAATTTGATACTAATACTAATTATTGTCAATATAAATTTGATATTTTTCTTTTGGAGAATTTCAGGTTTTGGAACGCAATTGCGCAGTAAAAATGTCAAAAGGAGAAATTAGAATGGTGGGAGACGAGGAGTGGAAAGTTACTCCGCAGCAGGAGGATGAGTTGGGTCAGATGTGCCACTGAGGTCTTTGTGTGGCTCTGCTGTGGGTGCTTAAGGCTCTACACCCCGTGGTTTGCTTGACTTGCTTTGCTATGTGTTTACTTGCTGTTTTGTCTATTGTAATGTACTTTCTTGCTGTCAGTATGACTTATTAAACTCTGCTTCAAGAATTATATTATTTTCCAGAGCAAATTTGTGACTAAATTGATTTTAATTGAATCTAAAAAGCTGGATCTCTACATCAATGGCTGGATAAGGCTGTCATGATGGCTTCAAAATTTGCTAACCGACAATAAGTGTATGACGCATGTGTTGCCATGGAAGGAACATCATCTCCAAGTATAGTCTCTGCAGCAGGAAAATCAGTCTGTTGCAAGGGACCCTGTACCTCTGATGTGGTCTGTAAAAATATTACATTTTCGCAACACACTGTTTATTTTCAGTTCTACCAAAGACATATGTTCTATTAAAAACTGTACTAAATACAAATACTTGATGAAAATTCATTGTTTACCTTTTCAAACTGCAGGACTGCCTTGAGATTTTTTTTTGCCCTATTAACACATATATTAGGCACTCCCAAATCTCTGAAGACATTTTGCCAAAAGCCATGCACCTTGTGAACATTGTAGGTCTTTAGACTGGCCCTTGGTTCAGCATACTTGTGAACGACCTTTTAATAACACCAAAAATATAAATAAACAAGTAAATAATAAATGCAATACATTTTTGTGTCACCTCAGAGTATTACTGTAATTACACTTCAATAATGGTAAGACAGATTGAGTAAATGGCAAATTGAGCGGATATTACCTGTCAAAACAGTGGTTCTTACCCAGCTTAGCTTGCAGGTAAAACATGTTTTCAGTCCTTTTCAATTTTCTTACAAATATCTTGTGTGATTGGAGCACGCAGCAAGTTGGTTGCAGCGTGCACAAGGCTGGTAACCAAACTGAAGAGAGTCGAAAGCATGTTTTTCCAATGCAAATTAATACAATCCAGACAGTTCACTCAAAGGCAAGCTGCTAAGTATGAGTGTTACCACTTCTATTGTCTCCTGGATTGTTGACTATCTGTCAGAGACGCGTGGGTTTGTACACCTTGGGGCCACTCTGTCTGATGTGGTGGTTAGTAATGCTGTACCACCACAGGGGACAGTCCTATTTATATTCCTGTCTACATTGTACACGATAAAGGTACTTCGGCATTCACCTGAATGACAGATTAGGCTGGAGGACCAACAGAGATGTTACAAGTGGTGACAGCATCAGTGCCAGGGATGCCAAAAGGACAAACAAATTAATCTGCAAGGCTGGAAGCAGCACTGGTCAGAATTTGGAGGCGTTTGAGTCATCTAGGGTCAGAGATCACTGAAGAAATTGCCCTTCCATCATGCATCACACCGGCTCCATTCCACACTTAATAAGCTGCAGAGCTCCTTCTCCCTCAAAGGGACACTTCAAGAAACCAATTTTATTGGCTGTGAAACTGTAAATAAAATGTTGAGAATAGTAGTAATAAGAAGCCACCTTTTTTGCCACCCGTGCGGGTTCATGTGCGTGCATGTACACATGCGCGGCCCCTGTAGCAGGTACTTTTGCTCATTCATGTGTAGAAACACCCCCTGCGCAGTAACAACAACTCCTAGTGGAATGGTCTAGGTTGTATACATATAAAAGTGACCCTTTCACCATTTTGGAGCATCGACACCTCGACCTAAGGAGCACAGGAGGTCATCGCCATCAACCATGACGAGCAGCCAGGAAAGTTATTTCATAACTCTTTCATTTTCAATAATTCAAAAATTATTTGATTATTAAAAATATACAATTTTTAACATCAACAGCATTTTCTCATTTTTAAGCCAAAAAAAGTTTACTTTTTTTATGGGCAAAAATGCCATCTGTTCGCGGGCGTGTGTGTGTGTGTCTGTGAAAATGTGTTAAACCATAGTAAAACTGCTTAGTTAAACTCGTGCTTTTGTAACTGTGAGGATGACGAGAGATAGAGGCTGCATGTCCCAGTGGAAAACTTTATTTCAATTTATTTGCATTTGTTTAATCCGAACTAGGAAATTCAGAATCAAAGTCCGAGTCACAAACTCTCACGATCCGAAAAACCCCCCGTGTCTCCCCTCTATGCCCAAAACATTAGATAAGTTAACAGGAAAAAAAAACTCCTGAAAAACCCTCCGTCTCCGTCCGAACTCACACCACTCCTAACCCCGATAGCATACCTTGATAGGGGCTCCCCTGTATCCCCAAAACCTTATATGTGATAACAGGGATCTCCCTAAAAAAGCCTGTCTTTCTACACAGGACCCCTCTTCTCACATCCAGCGCACAGCCTAAATTGTCCGTCTTACTCACCCCGTCTCACATCCAGCGCACAGCCTAAATTGTCCGTCTTACTCGCCCCCATCTCAGCTCCCGAATGATTCTTACCCATTTTCGAAACTTTGCGCCCGAGACCAACTCCACCTCCGAGGCGTGCCTAACTTTGCCCGCTGCTAATCACATATCAAATGGGTGGCTCCCGTGGCACCCCAGATAGCCAATCGGCTACACGTCTGATTTTTATGATCTCCCGCTGAGCTTAAGATTGGCACCGTGCTCCCACAAGACTCATGTCTCCAGCCAGATCAACAACTGGCGTCGCTTTCCCTCTGTGCATATCAATAGGTAAGTGTTAATCTTCCTGTCCTGTTTTTGCATTTTCCTTTGACCTTTTCCCAATCATTTCATTTCAAAAAACACCGCAATGGTTTGTAACACCTACAATACACTTTAAAAAAATATATAAGCTTGACTTTAACACAAGCTAAAGTACATACATATCATATCTCTACCTCAGCTATCATGGCCTACTCGGGTAACTCATTTAGTCTTGTTCATCTTATCTTATACTCCTTCCACATTTTACTAGTTTGCCTATTTTAAAACTCTTTTTGTTTTTCTTTATCTTTTTTAGACTCAGAAATAAGCCAGCTCTGCTCCAGCCCCGTTTCTCTCTACAAAATCGGTAAGTTTTTCATTCTTGATCTCCCTAATAATTCTCCCTTGGGGGCGATGGTGGCTCAAGAGTTGGGAGTTTGCCTTGTAATCGGAAGGTTGCCGGTCCGAGCCCCGGCTTGGACAGTCTCAGTCGATGTGTCCTTGGGCAAGACACTTCACCCGTTGCCTACTGGTGGTGGTCAGAGGGCCCGGTGGCGCCAGTGTTCGGCAGCCTCGCCTCTGTCAGTGTGCCCCAGGGCGGCTGTGGCTACAACGTAGCTTGCCTTCACCAGTGTGTGAATGTGTGCGTGAATGGGTGAATGACTGGATATGTAAAGCGCTTTGGGGTCCTTAGGGACTATTAAAGCGCTATATAAATACAGGCCATTTACCATAATAACAGCTAATTGTATACAATAACATTAACCGTGTTTCAATTTCAAACTCTTTTTAGACATCTCCGACTTGGATGATTATCTATTCCCTCACACTACGATTTCCACGCTACCCTCACAATCCGCTACAGCCACAGTCAAGCGACCCCCAAGGGAAAAATATTCGCCTGTCCGACAGGGACAGACACGATTTGTTGACCGAGCTAGGCTGTCCAGCCCGTGGTTCCCCGAGCTCCACCCTCTGTGTGTTAATCAACGATACATGCATAATAACACCCTGCTCTTTGGCTTGCGCTCGCTCTGCTTTCGGTTTCACTTCTGCAAAAGCACGCCGTTTCCTGTCAGCCTGCAACTCAGTTTTCTCACCCACTGAAGACTATGTGTAAGAATATAAAAACATTCAAAAACCTTTAAATTATAGATTCAACTGATTATAACTGAACCTGTAATAAAGACTAATATAATACCAATATATTTGAACATCTGAATGCATCTGAATGCAACATCACATGAAATGGTAATGATGATTATAAAATAGCAGCAAATAATAGCAGTAAAATATTTCTCCCCTTCACACCTCCCTCCAGCAACCACCCCGGCCGGTGCGTGTTCTCCGCCATCATGCACTCGAAAGCCGCCACGCCTGCTCTTGCGAGCCAGACACGGTCAGTCTCTCTACGTTCTCATAATTCTCAATTGTTAAACTATCCTTTGTATTTACCATAACTGACTTTTTTCTTTTTTCTTTGCTCTTAACCAGGCTTTAGCTGCCTTGGCAGAAAAACAGGATGAGGTTCAAATACCTCTAGAGTTGTTAAGCCAGATAAATAGGTTAAATGAAAGTCATTTCAATGACTCTCATAATCAACAATCGCCCGGCTTTCCCCAAAACAATGTGCAATCACCTGCTAACGAGCCACTCCAACACAGCCCCGCAAACCATGATCGCAATCATTCGT
Source organism: Oreochromis niloticus (assembly GCF_001858045.2). NCBI lineage: Eukaryota > Metazoa > Chordata > Actinopteri > Cichliformes > Cichlidae > Oreochromis > Oreochromis niloticus. The sequence continues at coordinate 4,088,422 of NC_031969.2, forward strand.
TTCAACAAGGCGGTAATCCAGAGCAGAGTTGCGCCAGCAATTCACCACAGCCCTCTACAGTTGTCAGAAATAAATTCATTAACGTTGAAATTAGACAAACTTTGAATTTCCCGCCTCCAGGCGATATACCCAATTATGCCTTGATAATATTGTGCATAATGGGGAGTACCCGTGAAATACCAAACAGAGTTTTCTCCCATGCACTTCCAGGCGATGTTGTAGAGTTTGAGTTGATAGGGCATCAGTTACAAAATAATGTTTCAGTCATTTTACGTGATAATCATGATTTGTCTGAATTTGAAAATTTATTCTTGAGAACCATACAGTCAAACTGGTCAGTAATGTGTGATGGCTCGCTTGAGCTCGCAGCTCAGATTGTTAGACCCCCTTCCGGTAGTGGAAAGAGACTGCTTAGACAGATACTCAACAATGAAATCGTTAAAAAGAAAAGGTGTTTTTTGTATGTGGTCCATAACCCTGACAATAATTTATGTTTTGCCATAAGTCTGGCCCACCTTCTGCACCCGGATTTGAATGATGTCCTGGCAGAAACCTTAGCTAGAGAAATTCAACAAAAAGCTGGTTTAAATGATCAAACGCCTGTCTGCTTTAATCAAATAATTGCATTTGAAAGGCCACTCGGCTGTAAAATTATAGTATCTTATCGTAATGAGTATAATCGCAACCTTTGTAAATTTCAAACGAGTACACGAACTAGCGAAAAAACCCTGTGTTTATTTTTACTTGAGAACCATTACTATGCTATAAAAAATTTAAAAGGTTTTATGGGCACAAACTTTCTATGTGTTTATTGTCACACAGGATGTAACCATATCTAACGGCAAACCACACAAGTGTGAAAAGAGCACATGTCGAATCTGTCGCCAGGAATCCTCTAGTGATCATGAAACACATCAGTGCTATACGCAGGTTTTAGAACGCGAGACAAAACATAACAACAAGATGATTTTCTATGATTTTGAAACGTTTGTAAACGATCATAGTGAACACACCCCTTATCTCATGTGTACTAAAACATCAGATGGTAAATGCTGGAGCTCACAAGGTGAGGATTGCGCTGAAAAGTTTCTTACACATTTTAGACGACCTCTCTTTAAGGGTTCTATCTTTATCGCTCATAATGCCAAGGGTTTTCATGCTTACATTATTCTCAGGGTTATGGTTAAGCAAGGTTTAAAACCATACTTAATCATGCAAGGATCGAAAGTGATCAGCTTTACAGACCCAGACCCAGCGTTATATGGATTCATGCTGTTTTCTGCCAATGCCCCTCTCAGCAATCCCGAAAGCAATGGTTTTTTTCAGACAGTATTAAGGGCTTTTTTCCTCATTCTTTCAGCTCAAAACAAAACATGAGTTATGTAGGTTATAAAATAAGTAAAATCATGGAGGTATGGCACTTTGAGAAACAGAGTAACACAATATTCACACAATATGTACATCATTTCCTACGCAAAAAACAAGAAGCTTCAGGCTACCCATCAGATGCTGTAACTGAGGAGGCTAAGCTGCTTTACATCAAAGACTACCAGGCTAAACAAGGCATCACTTTAGACCCTGAAAACATAAAATTAAACCCTGCTAAAAGACAAATGGCCAAACTGTGTTTAAACTCCTTTTGGGGTAAATTTGGGCAGAGAAATAATCTCACACAGAGCAAACTGGTGAGTGACCCAGAGGAATTCTTTAACCTCATGTTTTCTCCAAAATACAAAGTGAGCTATTTCTCTTTTGTCAGTGATGATGTGGCTCTTATTATATGGTGTTATGGTGACCTCTGTACTCCACTCCCAAACTCCACATATAACATCTTCATTGCGGCCTTCACTACTTCATATGGGCGTATGGAACTCGACAGCTACTTGGATGAGTTACAGAAAAGAGCTATTTACTATGATACTGATAGCGTTGTTTATCTCACTAAAAAAAATGAATCTGAACTAGAATTAGGTAGATATTTAGGCGATCTCACAAATGAGTTAGATGACGATGATTTCATTACAGAGCTTGTTGCAGCTGGACCTAAAAGTTGTGGATACATGACCAAAAACGGCAAAGTTGTTTTGAAAGCGAAAGGGATCACACAAACACATGATGTCTGCGAGAGGGTCAGCTTTGAATCTGTAAAGAACCTTGTTGACCATTACATTGATAACTGTCAAGTAGGGTCTACACTTGAGGCCCCTCAGCACGGCATTATTCGCCATAAAGCAGGGTTCTCACTGCAAAATTCATCATTCCCAAAAAAACTCCGGGTTGTTTATGACAAACGTAGAATGCTACCAGGAGGTCTGACTTTACCTTTTGGTTATTGATTATTTATTTTTTATTTTTATTTTTTAAAAATGTTTCAGCCTGCTTTAATCGATTTTGATCCCAGACTTCAAGTCCCATTTTCCTTGTATGGTTTTTGGGCCTAGTGGCTCAGGAAAAACTTTTTTTGTCAAATCTGTATTGGAAAACTGTGTACGTGTTTTGAATAAGCTTGTTGAAAATGTTGTGTGGGTTTATACATCCTTTCAGCCTTTTTATTCTGAGCTTCAAGAGAAAAATAAAAGGATTAAATTCATTGAAGGTCTCCCTGATTCTTTTGAAGATGAGTTTGTTTCCCTCACACCAGAGTCATCTCATTGTACTGGATGATGTTATTTTTCAAGCATCAAATCATCCAGAAGTGGTCCGGATTTTCACACAGTACAGACACCATAAAAATATGAGTGTCCTGATGTTGACTCAGAATGTGTTTCTACAAGGTAAGCAGAACGATCAGTCTGAACAGTACTTATATGGTCTTATTTAAAAACCCTCGTGATGAATTACAAGTTAATACATTAGCTAGACAAACTTATCCAGGACGTCTGCAGTTCTTCTTGGAGAGTTTTGAAGATGCCACGAAAGAGCCACACGGATATTTATTGATAGATCTAACCCCGACCTGTCCAGAGCAGCTCAGGCTGAGATCAGGGTTACTACCCGGAGAACAGCTCTGTGTTTTCTTGCCCCGAAAAAAATAGAAAAAATGTCTGTAAGATTGAGAAGAAACTTTGCTTTGTTGAAAACACTAACCACTAGCTCACCAAAAATTTGTAAGGTTAGTTTATATGAATGCTCACCCAAGTTTATTGAGGCTGTATGCGAGATTTGTATGAGTCTTTTAAAAGGAAATATCCCTATCACACAATGCCAGCATAAGAAATTAAAGCGACATAAAGAGAAAATCAGACAGATGGCCAACAGACGGGATGGGGTGAGGAAGAAGAAAAAGGTGGTTTCCTGTTACCACTTCTCGCAACTATGCTACCCATTGTCGCGGATCTAGCTATAGGCGCCATTCGCAAATAAAAATGCAGAAAATGTATTTGATCTCGCCCGAGCAGATCAAACACTTACATGAAACGCATGCAAATGCATCTCGGACAAGCATCTAATACAAAGCTGAGGCTGATTTGGATAATGAAATGAGAGGGATATTAGAGACTCAGGGTTTAAACCCGGATGAGAAAATCAAAAACTATAATATGGTTTTACAAAATCTTGTGCTCGAGAAACAAAAACTGGATGAAAGCAAGCAAATAACGCTAAGGCTCCCCGCTGAGCGTGAGGGGAGACTGAGTGACAGGTCATGTGATAGGTGCCAGTACCAGGAGGAAGAGAGCGAGGAGGGGGAGCAGCATCAGAAATTAAATTTCTGATGTAATCAATGTAATCAAAACCAAATAAAACATGTTTTCTTATTTTTAAAGGTAATTATCTCTGATGTTTTTAATTGAACAAAAAAAACACATTACACCACTTTTTCCCAAAACGTTTTTTTACTTGTTTATTAAAAATAATTTTTTAACACAAGTGACAATCATTAAAAGCTTTCAGAGAAAGTCTTTTCAAAGACAGCGTGGCTTGCAGCTGTCTTTGATGGAAAGATACTCTATCAGCATGCTTTTTCCAAAACGTTACAATGCTTTTGGGGTAAAATGGATAATCCGGTGGGAATCCGAACGAATCATAAAAACTGGCACCTCCGTCTTCATCTAATGAAATCGCCAGCCAATGAGTTCCAGGTTTATTCCTGGGATCTGTATTTATGATCAGATATGCAGGCCGTTTAAACGAATGTTTGAGTAGCATCAGTAACTCATCTGAGGCCCAAACGCCTGAGAAGCTGTCACCGACAAGCAGCCTCATGATACTCTCCAATTGATGATTGTTCATGATTCAAGAAAAAACAGAAACCTATCAGTAATAATCAACCAAAACTTGTCTTTTTGAATTAATCTCGAGAATTGAATTGTAACAAGCATAAAAACGATCAGCGTCGTTGTGTGAGGCAGCGGGACTCTGAAGCGCAATTCAAGTCTCAAGTTGCCATTTATTATCGATGATAAAGCTTAGCTGTCATCTGAAGGACTCATATTGAACACGAAGAGAGTATATCCTTCTTGAAATTCCTGTCTGTCAATGCACAAGGATATATCTTTCAGGTACAAGCTTTAAAATTCTCTAACACAATGATTCTCTGCAAAATTTGGTGGAAAACTTTGGCTGGTATCTGTTTACTCTCATGACAGAAAGCCAAAAACTCTAAATTGTTATGCTGGAAATTGAAAGGGCATAAATCATATCTCCCTGTAAAAGCTTTGTGGTTTACCATGCCTATGACAAGATATCTGGGCAGTCAACCCAGAAACAGGTTCTCATGATGTGATATCCTGGAATTCTCGGGTATTGAAAATGTTTTTACATTAATCCGTGAGATCGGATATAATACATTGGCATGCATGAGAGCGGATGCGTGACCTGCGCGCACAGCGGGAGACACCGTCACTTTTCTTACAAACATGGAGGTGCCTAGAATATTCAGACGGTAATTGTCAATTGACGGTAATTGAGGCTAAACGCGTCGCTGGCTCTCGTGAGCTTAACCCTCAAATCCACATTATTGAGCAATAATCTTTCACAGAAAAAAATGTCAGAGTGCAAGGGCCCCATAACATGAAACTCTCGTGAACGCTCGCTATACACTGCTCTCCTGACTAAGCCTCTTTTAGGCCCATTATTGACAACATAGGAGTCATGGTTGCCAGCAGTATCTTTGAAAAAAAGACCTGCGCTAAATTGAGTTTTCAGACTTGAATATGAGTACTAATACTATATGAGTATAATACTAATACCATATTTAAATATGCCTCAATTATGGCCCTACATAGGTGAGTTGAGCTGGCTTGAGAAATCAACCTATCACCCAGAGTAACATCACATTGTGAGAAAATGGTATTTAAAGGGTAATTTATAATTGCAACATTAGCGTCCGCAGCAATATCACTGCCATCGGCGTTTGTTATTTTCAGCCTTAAACTCAGCAATGTGTCATTTAAAATCCAGGTAATGCAACCTGTTTCCAGGCACGTAAAATTCCAGAATAACATTTGTCTTTGAAAACTGAATTATGCGAAATACGCAAAATTATGCTTAGCCCAGAGCCCTCTTGACGTTCTGCTGTGTCCGAGTGATTGAACTTACTGACAGCTGTAGTCAGCACGTCCGAGGCTATGTTCTTGACAGCGGTCTTCAGATGAGGTTTTGCGACGCTCACCCCCCGCTTTATGAATGGAGTTACAAATCTGAACAATTTTGAGAAAATTGATGCTATGCCGCGCCCGTAAATTACTGGCGCACCTGAGAAGCCGGGCAGACCGTTACTGGCTTGGGATTTGTAGTACTTTATAAATCTATTATTATCCATGTTGTTATGAATTATGACCTTGACAGGCCGGAAATGTAGCTTCACTATCTTTTTACCGTAGGTAAAGTTTACAGGTTCGTTCTGATCAGTTTTGATTTCAATATAGATATTTTCGATATGCTTCTGAGCAAGGGGTATGTAGTCTGGTTTGTTGAAGCTCTGTGCAATAATATCTCCGTAATTACCCTCTATTTTGACAGTACGCAGCAGGGGGGAGTAGCTATCACCCACGAGCTGCAGCGTTGCAATATCGGAATAACAGAACAGGTGATAACAACGTGCCTTTATATCTCCTGGATATGGTGCAAATTTGCTCGAATCGCTGCCAGACCCCTGGTGGGACACCAAGCATATATGCAAGCGGTGGGAAAAACCTCAGATGATATAGGCCTCCAGATGTGAATTCAAACTTTTTAACAATTGGGTTATATTTTAGTTAAATATCTGCGTTGATACGCCCAGTGGTTCCCAAACTTTTTTTGCCAGGCCCCCCTTTCTTACAAGAAAAATGTCCCCCACCCCCCGGCACAAACACATCCTCCAAACATACACACCCATATTTTGTTTACAAACTCCATTGCGGTTTATTTCACACCTCAAACATTTAGTAAACAATTAAGCAAATACAAGTAAACGGCAATAAATCACAGGTAGTAATAAAATATACTACTAACTCTTTAACGCTACGTCCACACCTACACGGGTATTTTTGAAAACTCAGCTGTTTCTATGCGTTTGGGCTTTTCGTCAACACGTAAACGGCGTTGCGATTCACCGAAAACGGAGATTATTTAAAACTCCTTTTTTGCGTTTACGTCTGGACGAAGATTACAGAGTTCGTCACGCAACGTCAAAGGCATGTGCCTTTTTTCACGTCACACTGTGCGCCACGTTAGTTTACATGAGATGAATTGCAGAATGGCAGATAGTCAGATTAACAGTATTTTGTCTCTATCTTCAGGTTTTACACGCTTACATATACACACACAGTTACTGTCCCTCCATTTAGAAAGGCAGAGGCGTCACGGTGTAATTATTTTACGTGTAGTTGTTTTTTTTCCTGTGTAATAATATTCAACATTGCTATCAATACATTTTTCAAAAAATGCCTCTCTGTGCAAAATGGGTTTAAACACATAAACAGCTGTGGGATACTGTTTGTCCGTGATTTGAACAGGGGGAACAAATTACGGCAGGATCAGCCTGATATTATTTGTATCCCACTGTAACTTTACTGCATAAAGAGCTAACATGTCCAAAATGTGAGGAGTAGTTAGTCATTACAAGAAGTGTTTGTGAACTAAAAATCAAGAATGTGGGATACTGTTTGTCCGTGATTTGGAGAGCACAGCGCGTGCTCCCGACGCAGGGAAACTAATTTTGCAGGGGAGACCTACCTTGGCACTTGTGCAGGTGAAGCCAAAGGGAAGATATGCTTCACCATATTTTCCTGTCTTTGGCTTGGAAGGAAGTTGGTTTGGAAACATATTTGGCGGTGCTTCATCTCCTGCTTTGCGTTTGTGTGGGAGCCCCGTCAAAAACCTGTCCACAGTGTCCAAGCGCTCTTTTTTTTTTTCTTTTCTTTTCATACCGCGCCCCCCTGCAATGGCTCTGTGCCCCCCCTAGGGGGCGGGTCCCACACTTTGGGAACCTCTGGATACGCCTAAGGCAGGCCTCAACCTCTGATCTCAACGTGTTAGCATCCTCATAAAAACCAGCGCGTATTTTTGTCTTAACCACGTCATCGGGCTTCTGCGAGGGTAGCGTTACGTAAAAGCCCCGCGACCTGACACTCATTGCTGATCCCATTACCAACGTGAAATGAGGTCCGGGATTTTTTATGTCAGGTTTTTAAGCTCACTGGCTTTAATTCAGCTATTAAACTTTTCAGGCCAGTTCCGCCATTTCACAAGGAAATATATCTCCCCCCTCTCTCCAAAAGTTGATTCTGTTCATCTGGACGTAGCGTTTTGTGGGAGAAACGTTTCGTCACTCATCCAAGTGACTTCTTCAGTTTCAGCTGACTGCAGGTTTCCCCAATTTTATAAACAGTACATTTGCATAATGACTGAAACCAGCCCACTGAAGGAACAATGGGCTGGGAGGTCAGTTCCTTAATCATAATCATGCAAATTCTCATGACCACCAGAACAGCACATCAAGAAGGCCCTGAGTAAATGTGGTTATCCCAGCTGGACTTTTGTCAAAGCTGGGAAGGCACCTAAAGAAAGCTCCAGCCGATCCAGGCGAGAAAGACAACCGCTGCCCAAGCGAAAACCTGTAGTGATCTCATATGTGTCAGGAGTATACGAAGACAAAGAGTATGATGAAGAAGACGACGAAGACTACGAAGACAAAGACTATGAAGAAGAAGACGACGACAAAGAAGAAGACGACCTTGACCCGCGAGGACGAGGCCCCACCGAAGAGGCTGTGGCAGCGGCGCGAGACGAGGCCTCCTCGTTCATGGCCTACTTTCCGCCAGAGCTAGAGGACTCGGTGATCGCCATGACCAACCTGAAAGCGGACAGGCGCAGGCCCTCCATCGACGGGTGGAAGCCCATGGGGCGCGTCGAGTTCCGGGCCTATGTGGGGCTGCTGGTGCTCGCCGGCGTGTACAGGTCCCGGGGAGTGGCCTGCGAGAGCCTGTGGGACGCCAAGAGCGGCAGGTCCGTGTTCAGAGCCGCGATGCCGCTCAAGACCTTTCGAGCCTACTCGGGCGCGCTGCGCTTCGACAACAGAGAGACCAGACGAGCCAGGCAAGGCAAGGGCGGCGACCACGACAAACTGGCCCCCATCAGAGCCGTGTGGGACGAGTGGTGCGCGAGGCTGCCCGCCATGTACCGCCCGGGACCGGAGGTCACCGTCGAGGAGAGACTGGTGCTGTTCAGAGGTACGTACGTGGTGCGTGTTGTGTGTGTGTGTTGTGTGTGTTGTGTGCGTGACTGGGGGATGAGAGGAGGAAGAGGAGCGGGAACGGCGACAACGCTAGCTTTCTGGGCATTGTTGTCGTCGGGTTCTGCGTGTGTGCTTTTACATGACTCTTTATATCTTCCACGCTTGCACGTGTGTTCTCTGTCAAACTCACGTCTCTTTTTCCGTTTCTGCCCCAATCTTCCACACTGTCCCACATCGCTCTGGGGGATGAGAGGAGGAAGAGGAGCGGGGAACGGCGACAACGCTAGCTCGCTTTGTTGTATTTGTGTTGGGTTCTGTGTTTGTGCTTTTACATGACTGTATATCTTCCATTCTTGCACGTGCGTTCTCTGTCAAACTCACGTCTCTTCTTCCGTTTCTGCCCCAATCTCCCACACTTTCCCACATCTCTCTCTCTCTCTCGCTCTCTCTCTCTTTCGCTCTCTCGCCATCAGGAAGGTGTCCGTTCAGACAGTACATGCCCAGCAAACCGGCCAGGTACGGGATCAAGATATGGGTGGCGTGCGACGCGCGTTTCAGCTACGCGTGGAAGATGCAAGTCTACACTGGCAAGCCCGACAAGCGCGGCCCTCCCGAAAAGCACCTGGCCACTCGAGTGGTCGTGGACCTCACCGAGGGATTGCCACCGGGACGCAACGTCACGTGCGACAACTTTTTCACCTCGCGCGAGCAGCGGTGGCAAACCTCCCTTGGTGCTGCATTACAACCGCACCAAGGGAGGCGTCGACAACCTGGACAAGGTCGTGAGCACGTACAGCTGCAGGAGAAAGACCTGCAGGTGGCCTGTGGCCCTTTTCCACAACATGGTCGACGTGGCGGCCTACAACGCGTTCGTGCTCTGGAGGGAAATTCACCCCGACTGGATGGCGGGCAAGCTCAACAAACGAAGGCTCTTCCTCGAGCGGCTGGGCAAAGCGCTCGCGCGCCCCATGATCGAAGCCAGGGCGTTAGCGTGAGGAGGAGGCCGAGTCGCGGCCCGAGGTACTACTACTGAGGCTGATGATGCTGATGCCGATGCTGCTACTGCTGCTCGTACTACCACCGCCGCCAACGCTACGCCACGCGACTCCTATCCGGTCAAGAGGCGAAGGTGCCGCGTGTGTCCCAGGAGCAAAGACGTCAAGACCAAGATCATGTGCCACGAGTGCCGAGCGTACGTGTGCACCAACTGCGCCGCTTCACGCACCGCCGCCTCCCAGACGCCACCGACGTTGTAGTAACACAAGTGCCGCTAGGGGGTCCTAACGACCCCCTAGCAACCCCCACCCTAAACATCATAACACATATGCCCCGAGGGGGTCCTAGCGACCCCCCACCCTATCATCATCATAACGCATATGCTCCGAGGGGGTCCTAGCGACCCCCACCCTAAACATCATAACACATATGCCCCGAGGGGGTCCTAGCGACCCCCCACCCTATCATCATCATCAACACCATCATCAACACCATCATCATAATAACACATACGCCCCTCGGGGGTCTCCACGACCCACGCCCCGAGAACAGGCGGGCGCACAAGGGTTAAAGGCTGTTGCTGCTCTTTGTGTTTGAAGGATGGATACGTCTGCGTGTGCTGATCCCTGGTTCGCAATTGTTGCGAGCTCGTCTTCTGCAGGCTCTTCTGCACTTCGGGTGTTGCAATGAGGCTCAAAACAGCCCAGTCAGACGATGTAAAGGCAGTCCTGGGGGTTAGAGGGCCAAAACTTTCACCGGCTTTCAGTTGGTAAAAATAGAGCTCGCTCTCTCTGAGGTTGAAGGCATAGCCCTTAAAATCCGCCGGAGCTGAGACGGAATCTCTCTTCCAGGGGTTTAACGGGTGCTGGCTGAACCCTGCAAAGATGCATTCGTGTGACTTTGCGCTGGCGACGCGGAAGCTCTGTAGCTGGTTACTAGTGATGGGATTCCCGGCTCTTTTGGCTTCGAACCGGCTCTTCAGGTTGTTTTGTTGCTTTAATGAATTTATTAACAATAATATAAAATTATGCACAAAAGGAATTACTAATGTAAAAAAAAGTGGTTTTATTTATATGTTTATATATAAATATATACAGTGGCCCCTAGAGACAAAGCACGTACAAACTCCAAAAAGCACGTACAAATTCCAAAGCACGTATAAACTCCAAAACACATTTCTAGTGTTAACTGAACTTACAAAACAGAGCTACCCTAGATCACTTGAATTACACAATTGAAAGCATATGTGTATTGTTTGTGTATTTATACACAAGCACTCATATATATTCAAATTATTTTAAAAATATGTTCATTTACCTGTTACTACCACACACCAAATCCGGCCGTTGGTACTTCCTAGCTTGTGTAGCCACTAGGTAACAATAGCTCAACACTGCGCCTAGCATTCTGGAGCACTTCTGTTGTCTTTTGTACGTGTTTTAGAGCTTGTACGTGCTTCGGAGTTTGTACGTGTTTTGGAGTTTGTACGTGTTTTGGAGTTTGTACGTGCGTTGTCTCTAGGGGCCACCGTAAATTTACTTTTCTTTATTCACTCCACATAAAATGTAATAAGTAAATCATATAATACAAAAACCAACTATTCACATTTCAACTTTTAACTATTTAAATTTTCAGCTTTTTCCTTTTAAACAAATTTAAAGTGAAACAACACGAAACACTGCAAACCACAACACAATTAAATATAAATTAAAGTATGAAAACAAAAAGAAAATGCACATTCTCTGTCATATGGACCTGCATGAATAAACTTTCTCAATCATTTATCATCCGCAACTGAAAATAGTGGTGGATGATTACTATAGTATGTGACGTTGTTGTCCCTGTCTCTCTTTCTCTGTCTCTCCCTCCCACTCTGTTCCTGTGCTACTGCTAGTGTAACTACCGCCCCTCCCCCCTCTTCCCAGTGCAAAGCACAAGTCTCGCGTGTGGAGTGAAGGGGAAAAAAGTGCAAGAGAGAGGGTGAGAGAAAGGAAAAAAAAAAACCCCACGGCTCCCAATAAAGAGCCAGCTCGCGTCGTTCACTTCAAAGATCCGGCTCTAAGAGCCGTTTCGTTCGCGACCGACACATCACTACTGGTTACAGGGGTCTGGGCGAGCAGGGTCAGATTGGCAGGTCTGGCATCCATCTTCTTTAAAAAAAGAGAGAAAGTTTTTTTTTTCTTTTTGGGAAAAAACAGAGTTAAATTTAAGCTTAAATGTTAGATCAGGGGTCGGCAACCCTAGGCACGCATGCCACAGTTGGCACGCGAAGGGTTAACTGATGGCACGGCCATAGCTGGACTGGCCATCGGGCATACCGGGCATTTGCTCGGTGGCCCGATGATTTTTTTTTTTGGTAACGGTATAAACAATGAAAGGTGGTGGATTGGCCAGATGCTGGCCGGTGTGTAAAAAGAACTCAGTTGTTTGGTGGTGGCTATCGCGGAGCTTCCACAGATTCAGTAAAATTAACAAGTAGTGGAGGCCAGCACATGGATGAGGGAGATCCGAGGCAGGACGAGGAGAGACCCGAGGCGGCCGCTGGTCCGAGCGTCAGGTGAACTGAACTTCAGGTAAGAAGTTATGACTGCAGTCTAGCTGGGTCAGATATAAACCAAGTTTAGGTGGAGTTTATTTTCGTTGTGCTGACTTTTTACAGTTAGTACAGCTAGCTAGCATGACGGAGTTTCTATACAGCTGGGTGGGTGCTTTGATGTTACTGATGTTGAACTTTATTTAATTCATAAGGTTAGTTAGTAGAGTTGCCAACCGTCCCGTAAAAAGACGGAATCCTCCCGCATTCAGAGAAATTATTACGCGTTTCGTGTTGAGCTGAGAGGGGACGCAGTTTGTCCTGGACTTCAGCTAGAATGAAAAAGACACAAAGGTGGAGTTGTTCTGTCATTACGCAGCTGTTTCTTCTTCTCTCATTCTCTCTCCTGTTGCTACTTCAATCATTAAACTGATCAATGATCAGCTGATTGGCTTTTCTCTCTTGTTTGTTTATCGCCCACTTTGCGCCAGAAAGAGGAAACCGCCGGATGTCGCACTAAACAACAGCAGCGCGTTTAAGCTTGATCAGCTGTTGTTAGAATTAATTTAATATCAATTTCTAGTATCAGCTGAGGAGGTTTGCTGGAGCCACAGCTGTAAAAAGTGCTGGTCATGATATCGGTTTGGATATGTGGTGAGAGGGAAACATGAAGATGAAACCAGGAGATGTCCTTACTGAATCATCAGACCTGAACAGGTGATGGAGAAACAGGTTTACCTTTTAGGTGACATGAATGAGTTGAAGGGAACTTATGAACTGTTTCTGAGAGACAAATAACACCAGGATCCTTTTCTAAGTAGCTGACAGCTGGTAACTGTGCAGGGGCGGGTCTAGCAAAGTTTTGCCAGGGGGCCAGGTAGGGCATTAACCTGTGTCTTGCCCAGCGATGTGTGATACGCATAGCATTTTGGCCCACCGGAAACATATTCCACTATGTAATCCTCCACACCCCCCTCTCCAGAGCCTAATTCGCTGGTGAGATCCCCCAGAAACAGCCCTAGAGGAGGCATCCAGTCGCCAGGGCGTGCCGTGAAAATGACACTATCCGTGTCACAATACAGCATGCTGTGATGGACCGAGTTGAAAAACAGGAGGAGTCCCAGGAATTATTAGAAAAATATGGTTTTCATTTATTTAACCCCCAAAAATGATATTTACAAAAGTAATAAATGTTGAGCTCATAAAAGAGGTCAAAGAAACAAAACTGAACTCAGGCAACGACTGCAAACTTAACAAACCAAATGACTGCCCAAACATAACTGACCTAAACATGAAATGACACACAAGGGTATATATATAATGGCTGATCAGACCATTGTGACACATGAGGAGTAACAAACAAAACACAATCATAAATCACAAAACGATGCAGTACAATCTAGTTTGTTAATAAACTAAACACTAAAGAAGAAAATCAAAACCATTAAACCCTAAACTCAAATATTTAATTAAATACAAATACAAACTTTGTTTTTAAATTAAAGAAAACACACATTCTCGCCTTCAGTAGGAAGTGGTGGTGTGGTCCAATTATCCCTCTTCGCATTTAGTGGTTTCAAACCCTGGCTACCATCTTTTGTCCAGCAACTCCCAGGGATGATGACAGGTAAGAAATAAAAGACAAAGGTTATTCAAAAATCAAAGTAATGAAGTGGTATGAATCCATAAGGAATCTAAATGTGTGCGCTTACAAATAGAACAAATGTATCCAAACCAATCAATAAACTTATTGGAAACTAGAGTGTGTTACTGTGTTCAAATGAAGAAATTAAAATACAAGAGTTACCGACTTTAGAGTGGGGCCACGGGTTTGGCCATCACACACGCGCTGCTGCAAGTTGTCTAACAAATCATACAGCATCAGCCTGGCGTGTGCAGTGGTCATGGCGCCCACAAAGACATTATCATCCTTCACACGGGATACGCTCTACCAGCGTTGCGCCACTGCACCATGGCCACGTCATCAGAGATGAAACAAAACTGACACACGTCGTACTGGTCGCGAAACATTAACTGGCTAAATCTGGCTTGCTACAGTTTCTAACAGCTTTATTTACACACATCTTGAACGGGTCTAGTATTATTCCCTCCTTCTCATAATACTCATCTATGTACTTCTGCTGCTCATCAGGTGTTTTCACGTGTTCTGGATACCCCGAGGCCTCCTGTTTAAGTTTTAGAAAGGCTTTCACATAGTCTTTAAATAATGTGTCAGTCTTGTTGGGAAAATGCCACACCTCGTTACTAGAAACAACCCTATATCCTTTCACAACAGCTTTTTCAAGCTGAAATGACACCCAGGTTCCTGACAACACCCTCTCACTGTCACTGTGCCGGCATGCTGTGTGTTGGTTCTGCTCTTCAGCACACAAGCTGCACAGTGAAAACATCAGTTTGCCGTGGCACCTGTAGGGCAAGACGGGGTGAAAACAGACCTCTAGGTGGGAGCACTGTGCATTTAACAAAGCCGGAATAATTTTCTAGCCTGTCAAAGTTGTTGTAAATGATTTGCGGGTGTCCTACAGGATAATGTTTTTTTAGACTGCACTGTGGGATAGAGACTGGTGAAGTCACAGTAAAATATTTTTTCATCACATGCAGTCTTGTGGTACAGTTTCATGGCATTGGTGCGCATTACTGAACAACGGGCTCGACTACTGCAGCACCTGTTTGCAAATGTGTTATGTGTTAATCCTTTACAATGTTTGAGGGGTTGTGTGGGGAGAAATGCTGATCATGTGTGGTGGTGGTGGTGGTGCATCAGCAGTAGAAGCACCTAGACATGGCTGTGTGTCAGGTACACACGGCAGAGCATGTGTGACAGAATCAGCAGTAGCAACAACAACAGATGAAATAGCCACAGCAGTAGAAGTAGCCACGCTAGGATGTGCATCAGACGCAAGATCAGCAAAAAGACAATCAGCAGCAACAGGCTCAATAGCCACAGCAGTAGAAGTAACCCCACTAGGTTGTGCATCAGACAAGTCTTCTATGCAAAATATCACATTTGTTTATTATTTGTTCAGACCATTGGTTAAAAGCCTCTAAGGCTACGTTCACACTGCAGGTCTTAATGCTCAATTCCGATTTTTTGATCAAATCCGATTTTTTTGTCTGCTTGTTCACACTACAAATAAAATGCGACAGCAAACGCGCTCTAGTGTGAACGCTCAAAGCGGCCCGCATGCACAAAAGAAGATGTCACACACAACGCGCTCTGTTTAGACCCAGAGCAAACAATATTGTTTGACTGATGGCCCTTAATATAAAGACTTCGGACTTTACGTTTCCCAATTTTTGCTTTAAGTTATTTTGTTATTTACATAATAATGTAAATAACCTAATAATTATCCTTATTGCTGTTTTAGAGAGGAGCGGTGCTTCAAAGGATAGTTGCAGATTTCTGTCAGAATTTGCAGATTATACAGTACAAATAAAATGTTCACGTTGTCTTCCCAACAGTTTCACTGACATCTACACTGGATGGCCAGGAAGCGTTCGCGATGTCTTCTCGGGCGCTTCTCCGGGGCTCATAATTGGCGTCTGTCTTGTGTCAGTGACGTAAAAGACAGATTTAATGCAACATGACCGTTCAAACAGCAGTCGTTTTCTAAAACATCGGCTATGTATCGGATTCAGTACCACATACGAAAGTGACCCAGATTGGATTTGAAAATATCGGATTTGTGCCGTTCACACTGTCATACCATGATCGGATATGGGTGGCATAGGGTCAAAAAAATCGGATTCGCCTGCAGTGTGAACGTAGCCTAAGTCAAACCATCTAGCAGGAGCGGAGGTACCGTTATTGTGTTTAAATAATTTATTAGGAGGGTCCATGTCGTGGATTTTAAAAGTGAGGGATTTAAAATTCTGGTGCAGATGACATCTAATACGCTGCAGGTTTTGTTTATTACGTCGGTGACCCTTGTTAGAGCACCGGCTGTTTCTTACAAGTGTCCCTGTGTTGCTTGTTGATGTTGGTTAAGTTTAGCTTCAATCAAACATAATTTATCGACTACTGAAGCAGTATGACTGTTCAGCAAGGGGCAGACCGGCAGCATCTATACAAGCATCATATGCAGTTGATATTTAAGAATCTCTTATACAGTCATGTTCAAACTCTATGCATGAATTATGGCTATTTCTAATACACTTCGGTGTGGTAGGTATGTGAACAAAATTGAAATCCGATATGCTGTACTCAAAAACATCACTAAAATCACGAGGCAGGCACTCACGCTGTGAAGTCGTTGGTCCGGTGTTGAAAAACGGTTTTGACTCTCCAATGTTGCACAAAGCTCCTGGTTTTTCTTGTTGATATTGCACATCTGTCTGTCTGGGGTTCAGTATCACAAAGGTGATTGTTCTTTTGGGAGCTCAATACAGCGTAAATATTCCTCAAAACTCAGGGAGTCATCGCTGTTCTGATCATTATGAGAAGGGGTACTGTGCTGCTGCCTGTGAAGATAGACGTGTTAAAACATTTTATATATGCACTGAGCCGTTTCAAACAGAATATCCTTTTTTTATTATTTATATATAGCAAGCAAGCAAACAATTTATTTATATAGCACTTTCAGAACAACACAGCTGAACACAAAGTGCTGTACACTTGGCATGCCAAAAATGATACATGAATAAGTTTTAAAAAAAGAAATTACCCAAAATAAATAATTAAGTAAGAGTGATAAATGAGCACAAATAGCACAAAATAAAAAACTATAAAATGATAATTAGAATTAAATACAATAAAATGAGCACAATAGATTAAAAACAATAAAATCAGGGTCATACAGTGTCATATGCCAAGGAGTAAAAATGGGTTTTAAAATGCGTTTTAAAAGTGGAAAGTGAAGGGGCCTCTCTAATGTGCTGGGGCAGATTGTTCTAGAAATTAGGAGCAGCAATAGAGAAGGCACTGTCCCCTCTGAGCTTCCTCTTGGACCTGGGCACCTCCAGGAGCAGCTTGTCAGCTGACCTGACCATTTAAACATTTAAAAACGAACATTAGAATTTTAAAAAGAATTCTAAAATATATAGGCAGCCAATGGAGTGAGGCGAGGATGGGAGTTATGTGTTCTCTTTTACGAGTTCTGCTTAAAAGTCGTACAGCAGCATTTTGGACCAGCTGCAGACGAGAGAGAAGACACTGACTAACTCCAAAATACAGTGCATTATAGTAATCTAAACGAGATGAAATGAAAGCATGGATTACTGTTTCAAAATGCGGCCTGGATAAAATAGGTCTTACCTTTGCCAAGCACCTTAAATGATAAAAACTGGACTTGACAGTAGCCCTAATTTGAGTGTTCAACTTAAAATCACTGTCCATCTTAAAACCCAGGTTAGTAACAACAGGTTTAAAATACTCTGCCAGGGGTTCCAAGTCAATAGCGGATCGGTCACAAGGTCCGCTAGGACTAAACACAATCACTTCAGTTTTGCTTGAATTACATCTTAAGTTTAGGGACATCCAAGATTTAATGTCTTCTAGACATGCTAGAAGTGGTTTAATAGAGAAGGCATCTTTCTGCTTCAGAGGCAGATAAATATGACAGTCATCAGCATAACAGTGGAAGTATATTCCATGCCTTCTGAGGATAGTTCCCAGGGGCTGTAAATATAGTGAAAAAAGCAGAGGCCCTAAAATTGAGCCCTGCAGGACCCCAAACTGAAGAGCAGCAGAAAAGGACTCATACCCTGAAAAGTTAACACTAAAAGTTCTGTCAGAAAAATAAGACCTAAACCAATTCAAACCATTTCAATTTTATTGACAATACATAGGCAGAGTGTAGTCTGCAAGAAAAGGATATCATATAGAGCCGGTTCCACAAACAACAGTTTTCAGGTGCACTGAAAACTGTCCACCCATCAGTGCAATGGGAAGATAAAACACAGTGAGTTGAGTGTGATATAAGTGAAGGTGCCAGTGTGTCTACCCACTGAGTTGGTGGGAGACCAAGGCTTCAATTTATCCACGTCTTAACCAGGTGATGACATGGAGACTGTGCATTGTGGCAACATCAGTCCCCTCTGAGAGAATCTTCCCCAAAAAAGGACAGATAATTACTGACAGAAGAAACCGGATCAGCTCCTCAAAGCTGAGGCACTTGGTATTTTTAAATGCCAACCTTTCCCTTAATTAAAGGTCTGGGCATGCATTTTTTTTCTTTTTGTTTTGCATATTTTGATCCATATTTTATTGTGTTGTGGTTTGCAGTGTCTTGTGTTGTTTCCTTTTAAATTTGCTTAAAAGGAAAAATCTGAAAATTTAAATAGTTAAAAGTTGAATTGTAAATAGCTGTTTTTTTGTATTTTATAATTTAGTTTTTAAATTTTATGTGGAGTGAATAAATAAAAGCATATTTATATAATAAACATATATAAATAAAAAAACATGGTTTTAAACATTAGTAATTCATTTAGTGCATAATTTTATATTGTTGTTAATAATAAATTAATTAAAGCAACAAAACAACCTGAAGAGCCGCTTGGGAGCCAAAAGAGCCGGCTCTTTTTAGTGAGCCGAGACGAAAGAGCCCGTTTTCTAAAAAGAGCCAGAATTCCCATCACTAAATAAAAGTATACTTACAGTGGCCCCTAGAGACAAAGCGCGTACAAACTCCAAAGCACGTACAAATTCCGAAGCACATGAAACCTCCAAAAACAGGTACAAAACACCAAAACACAACGGAAGTGCTCCAGGACGCTAGGGGCAGTGTTGAGCTTTTGTTACCTAGTGGCTACACAAGCCAGGAAGTACTAACGACCGGATTTGGTGTGTGGTAGTAACAGGTAAATGAACTTTTTTTTTAAAAATAATTTGAATACATATGAGTGTTTGTGTATAAATACACAAAAAATACACATATGCTTTCAGTTGTGTAATTTAAGTGATCTAGGTAGCTTTGTACGTGCTTTGGAGTTTGTACGTGCTTTGTCTCTAGGGGCCACCGTATATATTTATGTATAAACATATATAAATAAAACCACGGTTTTTTTTTGGGGGGGGGGGGGGTTACATTAGTAATTCCTTTTGTGCCTAATTTTATATTGTTGTTGATAGTAAATTAATTAAAGAAACAGAACAACATGAAGAGCCAGTTGGGAGCCGAAAGAGCCGGAATTCCCATCCCTACACTGTAGTTTTTACAGAGTATTCAATTGCACAATCACACATGCTTTATTCACTCACACACCAAGAGGCCCAGCCAACATATCACCTTCAACATGGAGGGCGCAGAGTGGGCGGGTCTTTCCACACCCCTGTTTCATTCATGCTGCCTGGGACGGGGTCGCTGGTGCTTCAGGGACCAGTGTGGTGGTGTCCTGCTTCGCTGCTGGTTTGGTGGGGGAAATCTGATTTCCCACACTTTGGACACGAGGTGTGGATGTGTGTCGTTGCGTCATTAATGGGTATGTGTGAGTGAGTGAGTGGATGGCCTGGGTGTGTAAGTGTGTGTGTCTGGGTGGTTGTTGTGTCCTCGTGGGTGGTCCTGGGGTGGCTTGGGCCTCTTCAGCATGCGGATGGGTTGGCTGCCCATTTCCTCTGGTTCTCTGGGACTCTCACCCTTTGGCAATGAGCGCTTCATTTGGGGCCTCTCACTGCTCGGGTGGGGACACAATTGTCATCAAGATCAGGTCTGGTCTGATGCTCAGGTCTTGGTCCTGCGGAGCTTCTCACCCTCATTACTAAATTTTGTGACAAGGACACCTTTACAGACAGTTACACACAAGCATACACAGAAAACACAAAAACATTGTTGATTTGTGTATCTGTGCATTTCTTCCATGTTCTATATGGTTTTGTTTTGTTTTTTTTCGTTCTGTTTTTTTTTTTTCTTGAAAGTGCAACAGTTTGTTGTTCATTGCGCTTCTCCATTTGTTTTCTATCCCTTTATTATATTTTCTGCCCCATTTCTTTTCTCTCTCTCTCTTTCCCCTCTTGCGTGTGGGCTTGGACATTACTATATTGCACATGTACTGTAATAATGGAACTGACATGAATGGAAATTAATAAATAAACAGGTAAGTAACACATGGACAAGGAGTCTATTGAGAATTTATGGAGGTTATCTAGGAAAAGCAAATGTGTTTTTTCAGATTATAATTCTGATTTGCAAAATCTGGCAGACGTGATGGGCTTTAAAACCAAAAAAAAGACAGAGGACTGAAAAAAGTCAGATAATGAGACAGCTTGGTCAAAGTGGCTGAAGAAGTATTTATTTGTACTATTTGTATTTATATGTTCTATTTCTATTGTATATATTAATCGGCATCTGTGGGTGGACAGCAAAAAAGAATTTCATTGTACAGAGAAATGCTTTTGTCTCTTGTGACACATGACAATAAACACTTTGAACCTTGAATCTTAAAAGTGCAGGAGACAGATGCTGTACACTGTAGCAGGTAATCATTGTGAGCAAAAATATTTACAAAAATCAAATAGTTCTCTACCTGCTCTTCATTTTTCGTCTTCTAATCCGCAAACCAAGGTAAATAATTTTATAGTTTCAAACTGTGTTAAAATCTTTAGTCAGATCAAAAAAGGTTATGCTCTACCAGACACTTCGATCCATACTCCAATAATCATGCATTTCCACCCTCATGTTTTGATGCCTCTTTTGAGGTTTGGACACAGAAATGTATATTTACTCTTAAAGACTTACATATTGACAGGCAATCTGCATCATTTACCCAGTTGCAGAACAAGTTCCCTCTCCCTGCATCACATTTTTTTCCATTATTTACAGATAAGAAACTATGTTCGTCGGAGTATCCTCAACTTTCCATTTCTTCCGGAAGAGGAGCTAATTTTTAAGCTCCTTTTGAGCTCCCTGGCTTCTAAAAAGTTGATCTCTGGTTTTGTGAAAGCCTTTTCAGAGTATTTGACTTTTAAATCTGACTTTTTGAAGACCGCATGGGAGGAAGAGCTTGGTTTGCTAATTGGAGATGAGGTGTGTGAGAGGAGTCTATGTGGGATCCATTCTTGTTCTATAAATGCAAGGCATCAGTTAATTCAAAGTGCCTCACAGACTCCATTATTCAAAAACTAAATTGCACAGGATTTTTCCTTCTATTAGTCCAATATGCGATCATTGTAAACTTGGATAAGGCTCTGTTACCCATTTATTCTGGACTTGTCCCAAATTGCATAACTATTGGTTGGACATCTTTAATGTTTTTCTGATATGTAGAGCCGGACCCATATCAAAAATCATATATCAAAAATCTTATTAAACATATTTAAAAAAAAAAAAAAAAAAAGGCTTCCAAAATATACATGAGTCATCTTTTTATAATTCATCTCTTAATTTTGAGGAACGTTGTGGAATGTTTTTTATCTGCTGGAACCTGAATTCAACAGGTTCACGCTTACATAAAAAATAATTTTTTAAATGTAAGAGCCATAAGGCACTATGGCAACAGGAGTGTAATTATTAAAATGACACAAAGAAGAGCCTTAAAATAACATTAACCCACAAGGGACCTAAACTGATTAGTATTGGGTTGCTTCTATCACTAAACATCACTATAACTAATACTAGACCATGCAATCTGTTTGTAGTAGTGCACCTTGGAAAAAGGGCTGTCACTTATGCTGGGCATACACTGTGCGATTTTTTCAGTCGCGTTATTCAGCTTCTGCTCAAACTGTACGATTGACTCGCAGGGGTTATAAGTTTGCAGGTCATGATGCAGGGTCTCACACTATACGGCCCGATGCTCTGATGCGACCTGAGTGCTCACACTGTGCGTCCATAAAATGAAGGTTATAACACACAGGTGTCGAACTCCAGGCCTTTAAATCAACACAGCTGATTTAAATGGCTAAATTACCTCCTTGACATGTCTTGAAGTTCTCCAGAGGCCTGGTAATGAACTTATCATTTGATTCAAGTGTGTTGACCCAGGGTGATAACTAAAACCTGCAGGACACTGGCCCTTGAGGCCTGGAGTTCGACACCTGTGTTATAACAGAAAATCTGTCACACGCTCTCCCTCTCTGTCTTTCACTCGCACTGACACGCACACCACCATCAACTTTGCTAAACTGCTAATGAAAAACATTGCTCGGGCAGCTGTGATTGAGCAGCAGTTGTAAATCCAACTACAGGGAGTGCAGAATTATTAGGCAAATGAGTATTTTGTCCACATCATCCTCTTCATGCATGTTGTCTTACTCCAAGCTGTATAGGCTCGAAAGCCTACTACCAATTAAGCATATTAGGTGATGTGCATCTCTGTAATGAGAAGGGGTGTGGTCTAATGACATCAACACCCTATATCAGGTGTGCATAATTATTAGGCAACTTCCTTTCCTTTGGCAAAATGGGTCAAAAGAAGGACTTGACAGGCTCAGAAAAGTCAAAAATAATGAGATATCTTGCAGAGGGATGCAGCAGTCTTAAAATTGCAAAGCTTCTGAAGCGTGATCATCGAACAATCAAGCGTTTCATTCAAAATAGTCAACAGGGTCGCAAGAAGCGTGTGGAAAAACCAAGGCGCAAAATAACTGCCCATGAACTGAGAAAAGTCAAGCGTGCAGCTGCCAAGATGCCACTTGCCACCAGTTTAGCCATATTTCAGAGCTGCAACATCACTGGAGTGCCCAAAACCACAAGGTGTGCAATACTCAGAGACATGGCCAAGGTAAGAAACGCTAAAAGACGACCACCACTGAACAAGACACACAAGCTGAAACGTCAAGACTGGGCCAAGAAATATCTCAAGACTGATTTTTCTAAGGTTTTATGGACTGATGAAATGAGAGTGAGTCTTGATGGGCCAGATGGATGGGCCCGTGGCTGGATTGGTAAAGGGCAGAGAGCTCCAGTCCGACTCAGACGCCAGCAAAGTGGAGGTGGAGTACTGGTTTGGGCTGGTATCATCAAAGATGAGCTTGTGGGGCCTTTTCGGGTTGAGGATGGAGTCAAGCTCAATTCCCAGTCCTACTGCCAGTTTCTGGAAGACACCTTCTTCAAGCAGTGGTACAGGAAGAAGTCTGCATCCTTCAAGAAAAACATGATTTTCATGCAGGACAATGCTCCATCACACGCGTCCAAGTACTCCACAGCGTGGCTGGCAAGAAAGGGTATAAAAGAAGAAAAACTAATGACATGGCCTCCTTGTTCACCTGATCTGAACCCCATTGAGAACCTGTGGTCCATCATCAAATGTGAGATTTACAAGGAGGGAAAACAGTACACCTCTCTGAACAGTGTCTGGGAGGCTGTGGTTGCTGCTGCACGCAATGTTGATGGTGAACAGATCAAAACACTGACAGAATCCATGGATGGCAGGCTTTTGAGTGTCCTTGCAAAGAAAGGTGGCTATATTGGTCGCTGATTTCTTTTTGTTTTGTTTTTGAATGTCAGAAATGTATATTTGTGAATGTGGAGATGTTATATTGGTTTCACTGGTAAAAATAAATAATTGAAATGGGTATATATTTGTTTTTTGTTAAGCTGCCTAATAATTATGCACAGTAATAGTCACCTGCACACACAGATATCCCCCTAAAATAGCTAAAACTAAAAACAAACTAAAAACTACTTCCAAAAACATTCAGCTTTGATATTAATGAGGTTTTGGGGTTCATTGAGAACATGGTTGTTGTTCAATAATAAAATTATTCCTCAAAAATACAACTTGCCTAATAATTCTGCACTCCCTGTATTTTCACGGTTGTTGTGGTCGTGATAATTTTGTGAGGCCACATCGAAAAGGCTCGGATGAGCTTTCCAAAGTTCTACAAGTGCCTCCATCGCTTGTGTCCAGATCACATGCTGCACTGCTGTGCTACTCCGTCTTTTTCACTGACGTTTATGTGTTTGCGCGTGCGCAGTGTGAGCGGCTGCGGTGACACCCTCATGATGGTCGGGAGGATTTCAAACCTGTTTGAAATCCTCCCGACCAAGCGATTGATGATCGGGAGCTGGTCGTGAGGTGTTAATCGCTTCTCGTTACCCCACGTATACTACACGATGCATGACGCACGATGAAGGCCAAACTCGGGCCGATCACCAAAACGGTCGCACGACTCAAAAATGGGCTCAAAATGGGCCAAAAATCGCATAGTGTAAGCCCAGCATTAGGGTGACCAACCGTGCTACGCAAGCGTTTTGTGAGCGCTTATTTTGCGCTCACAGACGGGACTGACAGCACACAGCAGCGCGCCTAATGATGTTTAAAAGATCCCAAAGCGCAAGTGCATCTTTTCAGACGAACTACAAAAGAAATTTCCCTCGTACCGACCATAGCTGGACTGTCCATCGGGCATACCGGGCATTTGCCCGGTGGGCGAATGGTGATTTTTCGTTTTTACGGGCCGATGGTGGTTGTTGTTGTTGTTGTAACGGTATAAACAATGAAAGGTGATGGATTGGCCAGATGCTGGTCGATGTGTAAAAATAACTCCGTTATTTGGTGGTGTCTATGGCAGAGCTTCCACAGAGGCCAGCGGGTGGATGAGGGAAAGGTTGAGCTTGTGAGACTCGAAGCGGCCGCCGGTCCGAGTGTCAGGTGAACTGAACTTCAGGTAGGAAGTTATGACCTGCAGTCTATCTGGGTCAGATATAAACCAAGTTTAGGTGGAGTTTATTTTCATTGTGCTGACTTTTTAAAGTCAGTTACAATAACTCGTACTGCGTGCTAGCTAGCATGACGGAGTTTCTATATAGCTGGGCGGGTGCTATGATGTTACTGATAGTGATATGATATCGGTTTGGATATGTGGTGAGAGGGAAACATGAAGATGAAACCAGGAGATGTCCTTACTGAATCATCAGACCTGAACAGGTGATGGAGAAACAGGGTTACCTTTAAGGTGGCATGAATGAGTTGAAGGGAACTTATGAACTGTTTGTGAGAGACAAATAACACCAGGATCCTTTTCTAAGTAGCTGACAGCTGGTAACTGTGCAGGGGCAAGTCTAGCAAAGTTTTGCCAGGGGGCCAGGTAGGGCATTAACAGGGAAAGGGGGGCACAAAGAAATACTTTTCTCTTTCTTATTCTCATTTAAAATGTCTAGCTGTTAATAAATAATTTCCTGAATCTTACAACCAAAGTTTTCATCTGCTGTAAAATGTATAGAATGCATCAAGACGATATAGAAATCATACATATACCAACAAGACAGTGTACATCACTGTCACAACAGCGTTTGTTTTCATTTAAAGGCTTTATGGCTTTTCCTATAATACCTGGTGGGCCGGTCTCTAGTCAAAATGCCCTGGTCAATTTTTTGTCCCAGTCCAGCCCTCATACTGACCCAGTACTGGTAATTCTTTTTTTATGCAGATGAGGCATTATTTCTGTACCATTATTTAATTCCAGAGGTTTTTAAGTTTTGTTTATTTTTTGCACTTGTTGACTTGTAAAAGCCTATGTGACATATTTTATTTCATAATTCATTAACCACACAGAGGAGGCATCGTTTAAATATGTTAAATATGTTTCTTTAAGGAAGTTCTTCATGACTGAGCGAAGTGTCCTCTTTTTTGGAAATCAAAATATGGTCACCCTACTGTGACTGGCATCTCTTGACTTTATGATGTAGATTCCCATTGTTGTTTCCTCAGTAGGTCGTTGGATAATGGCTTAAATCTGTGGCCTGGAAAATGCAGATTTCCAAAATTTAATTCAACAGAAGACTTAAAGAACATTATACCAGATTTACTTTTAATCTGTGTTGCTATTACAAAAAATGTTAGCCTTTACTGAGAAACACATTAGATAGGGCTGTTCGATATAACGATATATACTGGATGACTATATAAAAACATCTATCGTTTCATTTTACGCTATCGTTTGTTTCGTGGTGTTGCAAAATAAACTATTTATGGCAATATTTTTTCATCGTTTATGGTCACTGTAGTGACTATATTAATTCCTTAAGGTTTTCTCTTTCTCTTATATTTAATATAACCACACTACGGACGGACAACCGCCTGTTTTTATGCGTTGTCTTTAGCAACAATGACGGTAAAACCATCGCATGTCCGCTTGTTTATTTTCCACATAAACCTTTCACAATAAAGCTCAAGATCCTTCTGAGACCTTTTAAAATAAACTGAATCACGTGAAAGAGTATGCAGAGTGTTTACGGAAGAGAAGCAAAAGAAGAGCCGTCAGGTGCTAAAAAATAAACCTTAGACTCAAACATTAGAACAGGCTTTTCCCCGCAGCACGCCGTGTAATAAATACTCACAAAGAAATCAACTTATGTCTAAAAATATATTGTTTCATGCATCGGTTAAAACACTCGACTCCAGGTACACGACGCCCAGCTGGAAACACTTCACGCAAGTCGAGCTGTCCGAGATTCACAGAAAATGTTAAATTTTTGTGACTTATATAGTTATCAGGACGATAGATGTCTTATATCGGGATATGAGATTTTGGTCATATCGCACAGCGCTAACATTAGGTGAACAAAAATAAAAGTCCTCAGAATGCTCAACAAGGTAATGCATTTCTGAAGTGAAATCTCAGTGCAAATAAGCAGAATACTGTCAGAGCATGGAGAGGTTTTCAACTATGGACTTAACACATGGTCCTAATGCATGTAAAAGAAAAAAAAGTCAAACACCTAAACACAAGATCTTCTCTAACTCACAAAGAGTTAAGTCTCTTTATCTCTTTGGTTTTGCCATGGTTTAGAAAGGCCACTGATTAAAACAGTATTTGTACAAAGTAATGACTAACACAAAACAAGCCTGTTGATTTAATCAGGTTTTTGTTTATTATGCTCATTTATTCAAAACGTAATAATTCTGGAGATACTTGCATCGGTACTGTGCTAAATTCTGATGCAAATCCTAGATCTAATCTGGATTCAGTTGTTTCATGAATATTTTTTATAAACTCTTCAAGGCCATACAGTATTTTGTCTAATAAATAAGATGGCCACAATATTTAATGTCTATTAAAGAGTTAAATTCTTTGAAAACAAGACTTCATAGCTAAACAGTCTAATCATTTTCAGTTTTTTCTATTAATTTTAGAATAAAAAATACTCAGGGCTGCCAGTACTACCCCCTCAGCCACCTAGCAGACGCACCTATGGTAAATTTTGAAAATTAAGGTTTTTTTATATAGCACATTTTGAAACGACAGGGTTGATCAAAGTGCTTAACAATCAGCAAAAATCCAGCGAGACACTAATAGGGAATGTAATGGAAAAAAGTTAACAAACACACCAACAAACATCAAAGGTGACAAACATAAAACAGGCCTGATGATAGTTAAACTAATTTGATTTAAAAGCCAAAGTAAAAAAGTGAGTTTTAAGACGTGATTTAAAGGAATGAATAGACTCAGAAGTGCGAATAAAAGTGGGGAGGTCATTCCAGAGTTTAGGTGCAGCAATTGCAAAGGCCCGATCACCTCTGGACTTCAGCCGGGACCTAGGATGATCTTAGTGCTCTCCTGGGGTTCTACAACAAGCGGAGGAGTTCAGTCAGATAACTGGGTGCCAAATTCTTTAAAATTTTAAAAGTAAGCAATAGAATTTTAAAATCTATACGGTATTTGACAGGGAGCCCGTGTAAATTAGCAAGAACTGGGGTGATGTGATCATACTTTCTAGTACCTATTAGAAGGCATGCAGCAGCATTTTGAACTAACTGCAGACGGTAGAGAGAAGACTGTTGGAAGCCCAGGTATAAAGAGTTACAGTAGTCCAGTCTAGAGGTGATAAATGCATGAATAAGTTTTTCAAGTACTTTCAAAGGAAGATAGGGCTTCACCTTTGATATCAAACGTAACTGGTAGAAGCTATTTTTTACCACTGAGGACACTTGCTTCTCTAATTTAAGAGGGCTATCCAAAAACACTCCCGAGGTTTCTTACCATGTGAGAGAGAGAGATCTGACAAGAGGACCAAGGGTGTCTGTAAACTGCCCCAAAGGGGTATGTCTATGAAAGACTATTACTTCAGTTTTATTTTCATTCAATGCGAGAAAGTTTTGTGATAACCAAACTTTAACATCATGAAGACAGTTAAAGGTTGCAGTGGGTCAGAGACATCCAAGTTCAGGGGAAAGCAAATTTGGATGACATCGGCATAACAGTGGAAAGAGATGTTATATTTTTCAAAAATAGACCCTAAAGGGAGCATATACAGGGAGAACAAAGTAGGACCATGAACAGACCCCTGGGGCACACCAGAGTATATAGGAAAAGTATTGTCCCATAGCAACGGAGAAAGTCCTCTCTGAGAGATATGATTTAAACCAAGATACTACTATGCCTTTGAGACCAACAATGTTCTAGCCTCGATAATAAAATGTGGTGATCAACCGTATCGAAAGCAGAGGTCAAATCAAGTAGAACTAAAACCACAGAGCAGCCTGAGTCGACAGTTAAAAGTAAATCATTAAAAACTCTTACTAATACTCTTACTTACTATACTGTGGCGAGGTTTGAAACCAGACTGGAACTTTTTACCAATATTGTTAGCATCTAAGAAAGACTGAAGTTGCTTAAGAACTACTTTTTCCAAAATTTTAGACATAAAAGGGAGTTTGGAAATTGGCCTGTAAGTGGAGAGAGCACTGGGGTCAAGATTCTTCTTCTTAATAATAGGTTGTACAACAGCATGTTTGAAGGCAATCCGAAAAGGTGGAGGTTCAGCCGGCAGGTCCAACGGAGCATGAGATCCAACAGGGCGAATCCAGCGATGACAGAACAATCTGATGCTTGAGTGATCCCAGTGAGCAAGGGAAAGGTGG
The DNA here is from genome assembly GCF_001858045.2 of Oreochromis niloticus. Lineage (NCBI taxonomy): Eukaryota > Metazoa > Chordata > Actinopteri > Cichliformes > Cichlidae > Oreochromis > Oreochromis niloticus. The sequence continues at coordinate 4,117,371 of NC_031969.2, forward strand.
TAGGGTGTCCCTGAAAGCACTGTGATTAGCCACATTATGAGAATTTAGGTAAGCCTTGATGCGCACACGGAAACCGCCTCGTTTACCCCGTTTCCTAGATTGCTTCCTGTGTGGAGGAGGAAAAAGGTAAGCGGCAGTCAGTAGGCAGTCAGAAAAGTCCGATGGGAGCGGGGGAAAATTTTCACTTTGGGTCAAGTGTTTGGTGATGCAAAGGCCTAAGTTTCAGAAGAGTTTGACAATCATATGTCAGTAGCACATAGCCATCGGGGCAGCACAGAAAAGAAAAAATAGCAAATAGACGTCGAAGACACGGCCCACCGTAAACATTGCCGCCATCTTGCTTTTGGACCCAGATGATTTTCAAAATTCCCGAGGTCAAGGTCACTGAGATTCAAAATCTTTTTAGTAGCTGTACCTAGGGGATGAATTTGACAATCCTATGTCACTTCGTTCTTGAGTTTTCCACGCTCCCCACCCAGCAGAGTGATTCCAAAAGCCCATCAGCCTTTTACAGCCAAGGGGTAAAAAAGCTGTTGAAGATATTTTAGATTTTTGAAGTTTTTTTGGTCCATGAAGTAACCATTTATTTTCAATAAAAACTGGCCTTCTATAACATTCACCACATATTCTGTCACTAAATTGCTTGGATCTTAGTTGAGGTACACGCAGAGCCCCTTGATAATACATTCACACACAAGATCAACATCATTCTGGCATAGAGTGACAAGCAGCATTTTGTTAAAATTATTATTTTCCCTAAAGTGGATACACAAATTACAATTCTTTCTTACCTGGGCCATGGGCTCCAGAATGTTCTGCAGTCTTCTTCCTATCTGTCCTCCTCGCTTTTTGAAGACCTTTATTAGTTTGTCAGATAGCATCTATCTGTGAGAGAAATCTGGACTGCAGTGGCATGTGGTAATGCACAAACTCTACATTTATCTAAAAAGAGAAGTTGTCACATAAAAATACTGTAAAATCTCACAGGGTTACATTCACACAAAGTTGTTATTTTTTTTCACATCGCTATTTATTAGTCATTGACCCAGAAACTACATCTATTATTGTCATGATAGACTGTGTGCAGCAGGCAGGAAAAGACCCAAATGCAGGACTCTCAAAGACGGGACTTAACTCAAAACGCAGCTTTTATTGCTGGAAGAACGCCTCATAAATAAAACTCACAGAAACAAAACAAAACTCTGAACACAGGAACTGAGCCACTACTAGTGATGGGTCCAGCAACACTGACGCACCAGCGCTTGTATCAAGCTCACAGAGTGAAGCCTGTGTCGGTGCGTGCGTCGCTTTAAGAAAAAGTCACGTGATCGATAGAGCTGCTGTATTGCTCATTGCCAACGCGCCAAACTGTGTTTAAAAGATACCGCATCTGTCAACGGAATGAGTCGCCACCAAAAAAAACACAAATTTACTCTCGCAAAGATTTAAAAAAACAACAACACATCTCTCCATAACAAAATGGAGCCCAAAAGAAAAAGAAATGTTTCTGCTGTGTGGGATCATTTTGATCTTTTAACTGCAAATTAGGGCTGGGTATCGTCACTGATTTCTAGAATCGATTTGTTTCCGATTCACAAGGTCCCGAATCGATTCGATTCGATTCAATTGGATTCGATTCGATTAAATTCAATTCAATTTGAATCTGGGAAATTTTGACAGTCAGAAATATTATAATTCAGATCAGTACATTTACATATTTTTGTAAATGTACTGATCTGATAAAACACAGAAAAACATGAAGGTGGTTTTCCTGGCCTGGGATTTTATAAAAATATTCTGCAGTACATCAAAAACGAAAGAAAACCATTAATCAACAACATTACCTCTGACGTTACAGTGGTTTTATTAGAGACACGGCTAAGCGTTTGGCATTTTGCATAATTTTAAAAAGTTTAAATTTGTTCAGTATTGAACGGCAGAAATTAGGTTTTCTTTTCGGAAGTATGTAAAACGAAAAAAAAAAAAAAACAGCAGCCGACAGCGCTGTAGACAACAGTAGACTTGTGTGTAACAAGCAAGCGAATAATGCAGAAAACAGATTTTTAGATGGGAAACTGTTCTTGAAGTACAGAGAGAGAGAGAGAGCTGTGCATGAAGTGTGATTTTTATCATGGTGGAAGCAAAACAGTAAAAGTCAGAGTGATTTCATGACGATGTTTATGTGAAGCGTAGTTTGGATCTTCTTTTGCTGCTGGTTCAGTCAATATTGTTTGGAGAGAGATAAAACTAACAGCTTTAGAATCAGCGCAAAAAGGGCGTGAACACAAAGCGCGGACCCGCCAAAACATCAGAATCAGCGAGCTGTCCGCTTTCAGCCCCGACCGTGTCCGTGCAGTTGTTGTGCCAAAAAGTGATTGTCTGCCAGAAAGTGATTGCCGTCCGCAGGAGCGCGCGCAGCCGCTTAAAGCTGCAGCACCCGTCGGGTGAGAAAGGCGACATCTCACTGATTCTGATCCGCGGGTCCGCGCTGTGTGTTTACGTCCTTGTGCAGAATCCGTGTACCTGCTCTCATTTACTGTCTTAGCTGTTTGGTGGTTGTTGAAATTTTGTGAGGTTTCACCTGAGATTCTGGCGTTTTGGTCAAAATAAATTTATATTAAAAAATCGATTCAGGATTTTAATGAATCGATTTCACGTTATCCAAGCCAGAATCGATTTTAATCGATGAATCGATTATTAAAACCCACCCCTACTGCAAATAGTTTGTCTGTCTTTGTTTCAGTGTAATCTATCAGAATAGGAAAAACAGCAATGTGACTTGCAGTGTAAATTATTTATTTCATTTTATGCAGGTTAAATGTCGCATCTGTTCTGCATTTCTTACACAAACAAAAGCACCTCCTCAGTGTTTAGGCATTACAGAGCCAAACGTGAAAATGAGGCGAAAAACACACCAAGAATGAACACAGGTAGGCCTATATTGACACTGAACAGCTTTATCATCACTTTTTTGGGGGTTAATATGTGTTTTATTATTTTGAAATCAAGCATCTAGGAAGACTGTTCTGGACCAGGCAGTCCTGAATTTTATCATAAAGGACTGCCAACCCCTTAGTATTGTGGAGAGTGTCGGAGAGAAAAATTCCAAGATCAGAGGATCCTTTAACGTACTGGAGGAATAGGAAGACATCTTATCAGAATCTTTTCCACCTGGCTTTACAGTTTTTGTGTACCCCAGCTTCATCTGTGCCTGTGAGTTTTCCAAAGCTGGGGAAATGGTGTCAAAAACAAACAAACAAAACAAAAAAAAACAACGCAATAGACTGAATGCAAAAACATTGGATAAACTTATTTTTCTGAATAGAAATTTATAATAAACTCTGAGTCAATTACATTTAAATGGGTAATATTATATTCACAATACTTTCATTTAATTTTCACTTAATGTAATTCACAGTATATTTTAAAGATTTCTACAATATTTGCAATGTAAAACATATAAAATGATTCCATGGAAAGTACAATACCTTACAGTGTATACAAGTATAAAAGTATAATATAACTAGGTCATTGAATCAGTGTCTGTTGTGAGTCTAATTTGCCTGTAATGATATTTAAGGTCCAGCAGGTGTCAGTATGGAGCAAAACAGCAACACTGTGTCGACACAGTATCGATACAGTTTGGGGAATGTGCTGAAACGCTTCACGAGGCCTCATCTACCCATCACTAGCCACTACAAGACAAAATACACAGCACACGGAGGGTAGCAACATTAACAACGCGACAGAGGGCAAAAGCAAATATAGAGCTTAAATACACAGTGGAGTAATTATGGAATGGAAAACAGGAGGGAGACACAGCTGGGTGAAATTAGGGCTAACGAGACGGGGGAAAGTAAAACTGAATACACTGACATAAAACATGGACCTTCAAAGTAAAACAGGAAACAAGAAACAAATAACAAAGACACAGACTTGACACTGAACTAAATCTAGAATAATAATAATCAAAACAGCTCCACTAAAGATTCAGAACATAATTCCTAATACAGAAAAAACACTAAAATATAACAAACAGAAAATTCTGGGTCAAAATGACCTAGAACCAGGGGCGTTTTTAGCCCATTTAGCCCAAAATGAATCAAAGCACCCCCCAAAGATTTCTTACTTTTTTTGACAATTTGCTGTTTGTGTCACACTACTAAAAATATAAAAAGCATACAGTACTTGGTTAAGACGTAATAGTTTAAGAACAAAAGTATAGTAGTATAGTATAACCACAAAATGGTTAGTTCGAGCTCGCCTCTTCCCTACCCTGGCTCTAGCGCCCTTTCTGCCAGAGCGATGGTGGCTGAGACGCAGCGGCGCGGAGGTGTAAGTGCCTGGCTTAAACCAGGACATGTTAGCTGCATTTAACCTTCAGTTACTCTTTATATAGTTAGGTAGGAGTCAGACCATGTTTCTTTTTAGCTGAAAAACATTACACCCAGGTAACCTGCAGTGTTGAAAACGTGCTTTCAGACAATGTTTGCTACCCTACCTACAATCCGTCCTATTCTGTAGTAAAATCAGCGACATTTGAGCGTCCTGTTGCTCCCATTGAAATTCATATAGCCTATTTAAAATCTAAAACTTAAAATTGTCCGTAGCCTACTGTTGTTACCACTGTCCTGTTTGAAATGGAATGAGAGAAGCTGCTTATTTTGTCATATGTGCATGTGCCGATATTAAACCCAAGGTACTAACTAGCTAACTGACTGGATGCCCATTAACCTTATAACTCCTGTTGTGTGTGTGTGTTTGTGTGTTTGTGTACAGAGAGACAGCCAGGTTCATAATGGATATAAGGAAGTTTTTTTTAACAAAAGGAGCCACATTCAGGTGAAAGTGTAAGATCAAATGATCCGTCAATAAAGGATAATGTTGGATCGGTGTTTCAATATTTATATCTTTTATTAGATCTTCATGTGGTTTGGTTATTTGCCTTTTGGTTGAAAGTACACTGAGAGAGGACTTTTTTATTAGTGATCTTAATAGTATTTATTTTCATATTAATGTTATTTTTTCATCTAATTACAATACAATCTATTTGTGTATGATTGTCAGTACAAAGAGGGAGAGAGGAAAAAGGGGAACATGTGGAGAAAGTACAAGGTCAGGAAGAACCAGGGAAGAAAACAGACAGGGAGGCCAAGCAAAGAGAAAAAATGGTGGACCACCACAGTCAATTTTCCCTCGCAGAACACACCCTGGGGGTGGAGTTTCAACAGAAAACATATATATTTTCTATTATTTTGATATGACTGGTTTTCAAAGACTGAACATCCTTCTAAAACAAGTGAAAAGCGTGAGAATTAATTATGTTTCGACCAAAAATATAAATATATCCATGTAGGATATATGAAGTGCATTTTTGCTAATTTAACAACCTTACCATTGCATTAGCTTCATGCTAGGGCATTATGCTTACATTAGCTTGAAGCTCCAGGTCGTCATTTTATTGAATTTTTTTTTTCTTGGTTCACAAACGAGATTTAGATAACTGTTACACTCAATCTTTGGTCTGTGTTGAGTC